>NC_060189.1:56336715-56571715 GCF_021184085.1 Oncorhynchus gorbuscha
CATTTTGATATTCACTACACTCTTAAAAAAAGGGTTCCAGGTTCTTCGGCTGTCCCGATAGGTTGGGTTCTACATGGAACTCAAAAGGGTTCTACCTGGAAGCAGAATGGTTCTTTAAAGGGTTCTCCTAAGGGGATAGTCGAAGCACCCTTTCAGTGCTCTAGATAACACCTTTATTCCTACGAGTGTACTGTAGGCCTAATAAAGCATTGTCACCATATGCTTATGGCTGTTCAATATGATTACCCATAGGTGCCTTCTCTCCTCAGCCCAGTGACAAACCATCAAATGGAGAACATAAAGGTTTACTAGTAGAGTTGTGAGAATGGCACGGATGAAAGAACCTGTTTTCAAAGGGACTCCTTTTCTTTGTACTGTGTCATGCACATTTAAACCAATATTCTCCAACACAACACAACACAGTGACCTGGATCTGATCTGAAGCCTGTGTGGAGGAAACCAAATAATGAAAGTAGCTATAGTTCCAGTGGATTTTTATCCTTAGATAATTAAAGATTTACCAAACCGATTCCTCTGTAAGGCATAACCACGTAAGTGAAAGTTTGATTTATTTGATTTTAGAAAATAGGATTTGGATTTGTGATTCTATATCAGACTCGTCATGGTTGAGGAAAAAACTATCAAAGACTAGAGAAAAAATCATTCTCCCCAATCCCGAATGAAAAGGAAATGTATTTCCAAGATCTCTGAGCCAGATATGCCTTTTTGTTTTGCTAGAGGTAATTACTTTGCTGCATTTAATAACTGCTCTTTTTACATGTCCTCGAATCAAAACAAAACTGGAAATGTTTTATTCAAAACAAGTTATTTAATGAATGTAGGTCAGATCATTCTATATATATAAAAAGACATCTGCATATTTCTCTATTTAATTTAAAAACAATATGTTTGTTGTTGTTGGATGTCTGCCATATCTGCCAAGATAGAATTTAACATGGACAAAATAAGGACAGAATTATGATACCACTTATGTAGAGTACTTGTGAATGTGTTAAAATAAAATACTGAACAAAAATATAAACGCAACATGCAACAGTTTCAACAACTTTACTGTGTTACAGTTCATATAAGGAAATCAGTCAATTTAAATTAATAAATTAGGCCCTAATTTATGGATGTAATTTGAATCGGTATAAACACACCCACTTGGGAACCAGGCCCAACTTCTGGGGAGCCAGGCCCAGCCAATTAGAATGAGTTTTCCCCACAATAGGGCTTTATATCAGACAGTAATACTCCTCAGTTTCATCAGCTGTCCGCTTGGCAGGTCTCAGACAATCTGGCAGGTGAAGAAGCCGCATGTGGAGGTCCTGGGCTGGCGTGGTTTCACCATGATCTGTGGTTGTGATCCCGGTTGGACGTACTGCAAAATTCTCTAAAATGACATTTGTGGCGGCTTATGGTAGAGAAATTAACATTAAATTGCATGCTCCCTCAACTTGAGACATCTGTCGCATTGTTTTGTGTGACAAAACTGCACATTTTAGAGTGGTCCCCAGCACAAGGTAAGCACACCTGTGTGCACACCAAGCACAACTGTGTAATCAGCTTCTTGATATGCCTCACCAACAGGGATGTATACAAAGTTGTGCACAACATTTGAGAGAAATATGTTTTTTGTGCGTATGGAAAACTTCCGGGATCTTTTATTTCAGCTCGTGAAACATGGGACTTTTCATGTTGCATTTATATTTTTGTTCAGTAATAGTTTGGGCTAAATGAAGAAAACAAACAGTTCTTATATGAGATTGGCACCCTGGCCCATCCTCTTTCCCCGCCTCCCCAGAACTTATGTGGGTCCTCAAACTGACCTTTGACTGCAGTAGTGAGGAAACATGACCTATACAGTAAGGCAACCAAATACTTTCAAGCGCCACAATTTTTTTAGACCCTTTTTCTCCCCAAATTTTGTGGTGTCCAATTGTTAGTAGTTACTGTCTTGTCTCATCGCTGCAACTCCCGTACAGACTTGGGAGAGGTGAAGGTCGAGAGCCATGCTGTCACGACTTCCGCTGAAGTTGGCTCCCCTGCCTGTTCGGGCGGTGCTCGGTGGTCTTCGTCAACGGCCTACTAGCCGCCACCGATCCCTTTTTAGTTTTCTGTTTGTTTTGTCTTATTAGTTACACCTGTGTCTTTTGTGTTTGCTTGATGGGCTTCCTAATTTAAAGTTAGTATACCTGCCCTTGTTTTGTGTGGGATTATTCCTGTGTTACGTGTGTGTGTTATTAGGTGTGTTCGTGCTCTGGACCTGGTACCCTGTGTTTTGCGTTGGTCCATATTTTTCCGCACCCTGTATTGGGGGCATTGCTTTTAGTGCCGTATTAAAGTGCAATTCTTCCTGTGGAACTCTCTGCTCTCTGCACCTGATTCTTCCCCACACACCTAGTCTCTCGTGACACATGCATCCTCCGAAACACAACCCAATCAAGCCGCACAGCTTCTTAACACAGCGCGCATCCAACCCGGAAGCCAGCCGCACCAATGTGTTAGAGGAAACACCGTACACCTCCCGGGTGCAGTAGTTAAGGGCGCCAGCTGTGCCACCAGAGACTCTGGGTTCAGTGCCCTAGACCACTGCGCCACCCAGGAGGCCGCAGGTTTTAATGTTAGGATATTATGTTTACTCAGATAACCCAATTCAATCCTGTTTAATATTCATACTGCCAGTGCACGTATGATCCTAATTTACTCTCAACATCACAGCATAATGTAACTGGCCACATAAGGACTCAAGCTTGTTTTAGTTTCTTTTTGTATTGTTCAATTCTTCTTCTTTTTTTTATCTTAAAAATAAAGCAGAATTCCTAGGAGATGACTAAAGAACATGTGCAGCCACAACACTTAGCGATAATGAGGCAGACTACAAACTAAAGAGCGAAGAACTACAGACAACAACACAACTCGTTTCTGAAGTAGTGTGTGTGTGTGTGTGTGTGTGTGTGTGTGTGTGTGTGTGTGTGTGTGTGTGTGTGTGTGTGTGTGTGTGTGTGTGTGTGTGTGTGTGTGTGTGTGTGTGTGTGTGTGTGTGTGTGTGTGTGTGTGTGTGTGTGTGTGTGTGTGTGTGTGTGTGTGTGTGTGTGTGTGTGTGTGTGTGTGTGTGTGTGTCTTCTGTGCGGTTGAAGCAGCCTTGAGTGTGTAGCTAAGCTAAAGGCTGCATACCCACTGAAGGCTCTGTATTGAACAGACGGTGTCGTCTGCCACTCCAGGCCATTCACGCAGACTCTCGGCAGAGGAGAGTGAAATATGAACAGCTGTCTCTTTTTGCAATTAATCTTATTCTGCTGTCCAGCAATGAGGTATGGTCCTGTTTCAAGGTTATTCAAGTTCTGTGTTTTTATATTAGTTTTAGTCTACTATAATAACCTTGTCTTGTATTACCGTGTTGATCGCTTGGGAGGACTGTAATATACTGTATTATTGACAGAGAAAAAAGGAAAAGGTTCTTGATAGAAACAGTTCTCAATGCCACCGAGGTAGTCGACGGATGATCTCACTGAAGGACAAGTTCATAGCACTGAATGACACTGTACTGTCCATAGTTCAACTATACCATCATGGTATTAGCCTGACCATGAACTTTCTTATTATCGCCATAGTCCCACGTCTGCACTGACTATCCGATGAGTTCTACAGCAACGAAGGCAATAGTTGACCACTAACACTGTAGCGTTCCTATCTTCTTCTAGACTTTGCTGAGAAACGCAGTGAAACTGGCTTTAGTGGAATCCTTCACTCCGATATTACAGGACCAGACGAGGTCATGTAATCATTTGAGTCTCACAATTTTGTAGTGTCTTGAATATCTAAATACCTACTGCTCTGTGGGCGGCGAAGCCTGAGATGCACTGACAATGTTACCTCTAATATTGGAGATCTAGACTGGATCTGTCGATGTTAATACCTGGAACAATTCCCCTCCATCTCCACTTACTGCAGCCAGCCACTCAGGTCAGAACTCATATTCCGAAAACCTGAAAAGTTTCAAAAAGTTGTATTTCTCCTGTTGGCAAAGTGCGGACTGTGAAGTGAAGAAAATGATTGTGGAAGCCAGACAAATTTACACCTTGGCGGAATATCATGAGTCCTGCAATTTCACACAGACACAGTTTTTTGCTCCACAGAAACAGCCAGGAAAACAGCCAAGTCTGACACTTTCCAGATGGAGGGTATGCTTATGAATAATGACTAACTCCGAAAGTTGACTCTGACTACCGGTGTTACAATGTTAGCTAAGGCGCACATTTTCATCCACATTACTTATATAACCGAGGATAACTAATTGTGTGTTCATTTGGGGCCAAAGTTTCTTCATTGTTACCAAGCACAGGCCTATAAAGGTAATAAGAATGTGCAATTACAGTATGACAGCATGGTAATATTCTGAAGAGGCTATTTGTTTACTGACATGAACAACACATACTATCAGGTATGAAGGTAAGACCCAGATGAACAACACATACTATCAGGTATGAAGGTAAGACCCAGATGAACAACACATACTATCAGGTATGAAGGTAAGACCCAGATGAACAACACATACTATCAGGTATGAAGGTAAGACCCAGATGAACAACACATACTATCAGGTATGAAGGTAAGACCCAGATGAACAACACATACTATCAGGTATGAAGGTAAGACCCAGATGAACAACACATACTATCAGGTATGAAGACCCAGTAAGACCCAGATGAACAACACATACTATCAGGTATGAAGGTAAGACCCAGATGAACAACACATACTATCAGGTATGAAGGTAAGACCCAGATGAACAACACATACTATCAGGTATGAAGGTAAGACCCAGATAAACAACACATACTATCAGGTATGAAGGTAAGACCCAGATGCAGACAACGTTGAATGAACAATGGTTTAATAATCCAACAGGGGCAGGCAATAGACAGGTCAAGGCAGGCAGGGGTCAGTAACCCAAAGGTGGGGCAATGGTACCGGCAGGCGGGCTCAGGGTCAGGGTAGGCAGAGGTCAATAATCCAGAGGTGTGGCAAAGGTACAGGTCGGCAGGCAGGCTCAGGGTCAGGACAGGCAAGGGTCAAAACCAGGAGGGCGAGAAAAAGAGAGACTGGAAAAGCAGGAGCTGAGACACAAAACGCTGGTTGACTTGACAAACAAGATGAACTGGCAACAGACAAACAAAGAATCCAGGTATAAATACACGGGATAATAGGGAAGATGGGCGACACCTGGAGGGGGGTGGAGACAATCACAAAGACAGGTGAAACAGATCACGGTGTGACACATACAGCGCATTCGGAAAGTATTCAGACACCATGACATTTTGTTACAACAATTTTATGCTAAAATCAATCTACACACAATACCCCATAATTACAAAGCAAAAACAGTTTTGGGGAAATGTTTGCAAATTTCATTTAAAAAAAACTGAAATATCACATTTACATAAGTATTCCGGCCCTTTACTCAGTACTGTGTTGAAGCACCATTGGCAGCGATGACAGACTTGCATTCGGAGACCGAGCATCATACCCAGGTCTTCTTGGGTATGGCTCTACAAGCTTTGCGTACCTGTATTTGGGGAGTTTCAAATCCAATTTTATTTGTCACGTGTGGAATACAACAGGTGTAGACCTTACAGTGAAATGCGTATTTACAAGCCCTTAATCAACAATGCAGTTTTGAGAAAATACCCCCCAAAGAGTAAAAGATAAGAATAAGCAGTACATTTAAATGTTGTATTTTATTTAACCGTCATTTAACTAGGCAAGTCAGTTAAGAACAAATGATTATTTACAATGATGGGCTATCAAAAGGCAAAGGGCCTCCTGCGGGGACAGGGGTCTGGGATTAGAAAAATACAAAATAAATACAATATAAAAATATAGGACAAAACACACATCACAACAAGAGAGACAACACAACACTGCATAAAGAGAGACATATAACACAACAACATAGCAAGGCAGCAACACACGACAACACAGTATGGTAGCAACACAACATAACAACAACATGGTAGCAACACAACATGGTAGCAGCCCAAAACATAGTACAAACATGATTGGGCAGAGTCAACAGCACAAAGGTCAAGAAGGTAGAGACAACAATACATCACACAAAGCAGGCACAACTGTCAATAAGAGTGTCTATGATTGAGTCTTTGAAAAAAGAGATTGATATAAAACTGGCCAGTTAGAGTATTTGTTGCAGCTCGTTCCAGTCGCTAGCTGCAACGAACTGAAAAGATGAGCGACCCAGTGATGTGTGTGCTTTGGGGACCTTTAACAGAATGTGACTGGCAGAACGGATTTTGCATGTGGAGGAGGAGGGCTGCAGTAGATATCTCAGATAGGGGGAGTGAGGACTAAGGGTTTAAAGAGATGACCAGTTTATAGAGGAGTATAGAGTGCAGTGATGTCCTATAAGAAGCATTGGTGGCAAATCTGATGGCCGAATGGTGAAGAACATCTAGCCGCCCAAGAGCACCATTACCTGCCGATCTATAAATTATGTCTGCGTAATCTAGCATGGGTAGGATGGTCATCTGAATCAGGGTTAGTTTGGCAGCTGGGGTGAAAGAGATGTTCGATCAGGCTGGGCTCTGGCAGGGCCACTCAAGGACATTCAGAGACTTGCCCCGAAGCCACTCCTGTGATGTCTTGGATGTGCGCTTAGGGTCGTTGTCCTGTTGGAAGGTGAACCTTCGCCCCAGTCTGAGGTCCTGAGCGCTCTGGAGCAGGTTTTCATCAAGGATCTCTCTATACTTTGCTCTGTTTAGCTTTCCCTTGATCCTGACTAGTCTCCCAGTCCCTGCCACTGGAAAACATCCCCACAACATGATGCTGCCACCACCATGCTTCAACTTAGGAATGGTGCCAGGTTTCCTCCAGAAGTGAAGCTTGGTATTCAGGTCAAATAGTTCAATCTTGGTTTCATCAGACCTGAGAATCCTGTTTCTCATGGTCTGAGAGTCCTTAAGGTTCCTTTTTGCAAACTCCAAGTGGGCTGTCATGTTCCTTTTACTGAGGTTTGTCTTCCATCTAGCCACTCTACCATAAAGGCCTGATTGGTGGAGTGATGCAGAGATGGTTGTCCTTTTGGAAGGTTCTCCCATCTCCACAGAGGAACTCTGGAGTTCTGTCAGATTGACCATTGGGTTCTTGGTCACCTCCATGACCAAGGCCCTTCTCCCCCGATTGCTCAGTTTGGCTGGGTGGCCAGCTCTAGGAAGAGTCTTCGTGGTTCCAAACTTCTTTCATTTAAGAATGATGGAGGCCACTTTGTTCGTGGGGACCTTCAATGCTTCAGACATTTTTTGGTACCCTGCCTCGACACAATCCTGTCGAGGAGCTCTATGGACAATTCAACCTCAAGACTTTTGCTCTGACATGCACTGTCAACTGTGGGACCTTATATAGACAGGTGTGTGCCTTTCCAAATCATGTCCAATCAATTGAATTTACCACAGGTGGACTCCAATCAAGTTGTAGAAACATCTCAAGGAAGATCAATGGAAACAGGATGCACCTGAGCTGAATTTCAAGACATAGCAAAGGGTCTGAATACTAATGTAATTAAGGTTTTTTATTATTCATAAATTATCAAACATGTCAACCTGTTTTCTCATTGTCATTATGTGGTATTGTGTGGAGATTGATGAGGAAAAAAAATAATTGTATCAATTTCAGAATAAGGCTGTAATGTAACTAAATTTAGAAAAAGCCAAGGTGTCTGGATAATTTCCGAATGCAGTGTATATAGAAGACATTTAACAAAATGACTTGTTGGAAAGGTGGCATCCTATGCCATGTTAAAAGTCACTGAGCTCTTCTTCAATCAGGCCATTCTACTGCCAATGGTTTGCTATGGAGATTGCATGGCTGTGTGCTCGATTTTATAGCATAGCCGAATCCACTCATTTGAAGGAGTGTCCACATACTTTTGTATATATAGTGTTTATATTATATAAAATAAACAGGTGAAATGAAGAAGAAATACACAAAGAAAGCTTGCAGTGAGTGGTCACACTTCCTCCGATAGTGTAACGACCGTTGGTGGAAGAAGGTGAGGACCAAGATGCAGCGTGGTAAGTGTTCATCATTATTTTAATAAACTGAACACTAAATACAACAAGGAACAAAATAAACAACTGAAACAGCTCCGTCAGGTGCAAAACACACAAAACAGAAAATAACTACCCACAAACACCATGGTGGGAACAGGCTACCTCAGTATGGTTCTCAATCAGAGACAGCGATTGACAGCTGCTTCTGATTGGGAACCATACCAGGCCAAACACAGAAATACAAAACATAAAACAAAAACATAGAATGCCCACCCCAACTCACGCCCTGACCAAACCAAAATAGAGACATAAAAAAGGAACTAAGGTCAGGACGTGACAGATATGTTACATTTCACTGAATAATCCACTCCCCTTTTACTCCTTTCAGGCTAGTAGGCATTCCCTCCATTCCTCCACTCCACCCCACTTTCCCCAGAGTTCTCCACCTAGCAGCAGCTACTCCTTCCTCAAAATTGAAAGGCACTAAAACCTGACAGCACTTGCGGCAAGTCTCTGAGAGAAAGAGAGAGAGAGAGAGTCAATTGAAAAAAAGTGAATTGAATTGAATTGAGAGAGAGAGAGAAAGAAAGAGAGAGGAAGAGAAAGGAAGAGCAAGAAAGACAAGTCTCCAAGAGAGAGAGAGAGAGAGAGAGAGAGAGAGAGAGAGAGAGAGAGAGAGAGAGAGAGAGAGCGAGCGAGTGAGAGAAACATGCCTGAGATACAAAGAGAGATAGCGAGAGATAGAGAGAGTGAGAGCGAGAGAGGCACTAAAACAGCCGCCTGGCTGTGGCCTAGATTTTCTTTTCAAATCCGCTCTGGAAGCCCTCGTCTCTCATCCTCAGCTGCACTGTACCACGAGCTCCGAGCTCTGAGTGGAGCTAGGCAGCCGTCTCTCGCCTCGCCGATCTGTGCAGCACAGCACATCAAATCCCAATCTGTGTTAATTTGAGTGTGGGTCATTGTTTATTTTTAGCAACTGCCCTGGTTCTTGGGAAACAGGCAGTGATTTATTTTTGCTCTGCTGACTCCAAACCTAGAGAGAGACTGGCTGAATATGTACTGTATGTAGACGCATGTTTCTAGTTTATGGATACAGTATTTGATATGTTCTGTATATTCATGCTGTTTCAATATGTTGTGATAAATCAAGACTACAGTAGTTCTAGTTTGTTTTCTTTCGTCCATCTTCACAACTTTTAGAATTTAGACCTATTTATAATAATAATAATATATGCCATTTAGCAGACGCTTTTATCCAAAGCGACTTACAGTCATGTGTGCATACATTCTACGTATGGGTGGTCCCGGGGATCGAACCCACTACCCTGGCGTTACAAGCGCCATGCTCTACCAACTGAGCTACAGAAGGACCACATTTAGGATTTAGACCAATTATTTTCTAATCCATATGGGGTAAAGTAATTGGCCTTAAATGCCTTATAATTAAGCACACGGGGGAGTTTGGTATATGGTCAATATACCACGGCTAAGGGCTGTTCTTACGTACAGCGCAACGCGGAGCGCCTGGAAACAGCCCTTAGCCGTGGTATATTGGCCATATACCACAACCCCCTGAGGTGCCTTATTGCTATTATAAACTGGTTACCAACGTAATTAGAGCAGAATAAAAAAGGTTTTGTCATACCCGTGGTATACGTTCTGATATACCACAGCTGTCAGCCAATCAGCATTCAGGGCTCGAACCCCCCAGTTTATAATTATAAACAGTATTTACTTTCCTATCACTCCATGTAGTCCAAGTCAGGTCAGTCAGTGTGAGTGAGTCAAAGCAGTGCTGTACTGAGTTTGGTAGCCACCCACCCTGACACATTGTATGGCATGTTATGCAACCAGTATAAACTAAATCACCAGTGACAACACATAGTGTTCTATACTGTAGCCTAATCCCTACTAACAGTGCAATATTATTTACAGGGCCCACTATTAGGAAATAGGGTGCCATTTCAAACACAATCCCAGTAAGCAACCCAATTTGTGACGAGTTTGGTAGCCGCCCACCCTGACACATAGTATGGTGCGTTATGCAATCAAGTGTCACAGCCTCCTAATTGCCAGTGACATCGCTCAGAATGCTTCACTGTGAAATGAATCACAACACAAGTGCCAGGCAGCTCTACATATTTTACACCCAGTGCGGCTTGTAATTCACAACAGACGAGCTAATTAATAAACCACATGCAACACAAATACCAATGAGCTACATTACAAGACACTTGATGTCTAAATGATCATTGGCCACCTGTAAAACGATGTGGGGGACTCCGAGTCAGAATACCAAGCAGATCATTTTTTATATCTTTTCTTTCACTAATTGGTCTTTTTGCCAATCGCATCAGATCTTTCCCATCAGATTTGTTTCAGAGCAGATCTGATTGGGCAAAAGATAATTTAGTGAAAAACTAATTTGGGCTGCCTGTGTAAATGCAGCCTTAAGAGCAATATCCAGAATCAGTTTGCTTCTAGGTACAGCATGGACAGATAGAACTGGTTGTATTTAGGACAACGGTGTACATCCAACTCAAAATACATTCGAAGCTCATTATAAATTGGGTGGTTCGAGCCCTGAATGCTGATTGGCTGACAGCTGTGGTATATCAGAATGTATACCACAGGTATGAAAAAACATAGATTTTTACTGCTCTAATTACGTTGGTAACCAGTTGATCTGGGTTTGTGCTACACTACCAGTCAAAAGTTTTAGAACACCAACTCATTCAAGGGTTTTTCTTTATTTGGACTATTTTCTACATTGTAGAATAATAGTGAAGACATCAAAACTATGAAATAACACATATGGAATCATGTAGTAACTGCAAAAGTTTTAAACAAATCAAAATGCAATTTACATTTTAGATTCTTCAAATAGCCCCCCTTTGCCTTGATGACAGCTTTGCACACTCTTGGCATTCTCTCAACCAGCTTCACCTGGAATGCTTTTCCAACAGTCATGAAGGAATTCCCACATACAGTGGGGCAAAAAAGTATTTAGTCAGCCACCAATTGTGACTTAAAAAGACGAGAGAGGCCTGTAATTTTCATCATAGGTACACTTCAACTATGACAGACATTTTTTATGAATTTATTTGCAAATTATAGTGTAAAATAAGTATTTGGTCAATAACAAAAGTTTATCTCAATACTTTGTTATATACCCTTTGTTGGCAATGACAGAGGTCAAACGTTTTCTGTAAGTCTTCACAAGGTTTTCACACACTGTTGCTGGTATTTTGGCCCATTCCTCCATGCAGATCTCCTCTAGAGCAGTGATGTTTTGGGGCTGTTTATGGGCAACACGAACGTTCAACTCCCTCCAAAGATTTTCTATGGAGTTGAGATCTGGAGACTCGCTAGGCCACTCCAGGACCTTGAAATGCTTCTTACGAAGCCACTCCTTCGTTGCCCGGGCAGTGTGTTTGGGATCATTGTCATGCTGAAAGACCCAGCCACGTTTCATCTTCAATGCCCTTGCTGATGGAAGGAGGTTTTCACTCAAAATCTCACGATACATGGCCCCATTCATTCTTTCCTTTACACGGATCAGTCGTCCTGGTCCCTTTGCAGAAAAACAGCCCCAAAGCATGATGTTTCCACCCCCATGCTTCACAGTGGTAATGGTGTTCTTTGGATGCAACTCAGCATTCGTTGTCCTCCAAACACGACGAGTTGAGGTTTTACCAAAAAGTTATATTTTGGTTTCATCTGACCATATGACATTCTCCCAATCTTCTTCTGGATCATCCAAATGCTCTCTAACAACCTTCAGACGGGCCTGGACATGTACTGGCTTATGCAGGGGGACACGTCTGGCACTGCAGGATTTGCGTCCCTGGCGGAGTAGTGTGTTACTGATGGTAGGCTTTGTTACTTTGGTCCCAGCTCTCTGCAGGTCATTCACTAGGTCCCCCCGTGTGGTTCTGGGATTTTTGCTCACTTGATTTCTTCAAACCAAGCTGCTTACCTGTTGAGGTCCCAATTAAGGTTGAGGTCGGGGGATTGTGGAGGCTAGGTTATCTGTATAATGTATGTTTTGTTCGATAAAGTTCATATTTATATAAAAAAACATTGGCGCGTTATGTTCAGTAGTTTCAAAAACATCCAGTGATTTTGCAGAGAGCCACATCAATTTACAGAAATACTCATTATAAATGTTGATGAAAATACAAGTGTTATACATGAAACTTTAGATACACTTTTCCTTAATGCAACTGCTGTGTCACGTTTCAAAAAATCTTTACGGAAAAAGCAAACCATGCAATAATCTGAGTACGGCGCTCAACAAGCCAAAAAGATATCCGCCATATAGTCTAGTCAACAGAAGTCAGATATACCATTATAAATATTCACTTATCTTTGATGATCGTCATCAGAATACACTCCCAGGAATCCCAGTTCCACAATAATTGTTTGTTTTGTTCGATAATGTCCATCATTTATGTCCAAATAGCTACTTTTGTTAGCGCGTTTTGTAAACAAATCCAAAGTCACGAAACACATTCACTAGGAGCAGACGAAATGTCAAAAAGTTCCGTTACAGTCCGTAGAAACATGTCAAACGATGTATAGAATCAATCTTTAGAATGTTTGTAACATAAATCTTCAATACTGTTTCAACCTGAGAATTCCTTTGCGTGTAGAAAAGCAATGGAACGAGCGCTACCTCTCACATGAACAAGCGTCACGAGCTTGTGGCACTCTGCCAGACCACTGACTCAAAGAGCCCTTATGAGCCCCTCCTTTACAGTAGAAGCCTCAAGCAAGTTTCTAAAGACTGTTGACATCCAGTGGAAGCCTTAGGAAGTGCAACATGACCAATATCACCTGTATCTTCAATAGGGAATGAGTTGAAAATCGACCAACCTCAGATTTCCCACTTCCTGGTTGGATTTTTCCTCAGGTTTCTGCCATATGAGTTCTGTTATACTCACAGACATCATTCAAACAGTTCTAGAAACTTCAGAGTGTTTTCTATCCAAATATACTAATAATATGCATATATTAGCAACTGGGACTGAGTAGCAGGCAGTTTACTCTGGGCACCTCTGGGCACCTTATTCATCCAAGCTACTCAATACTGCCCCCAGCCATAAGAAGTTATTAACACTGTTTGGTAAATGTATCCTTATTTCCAAATGACTGAGCTATTAATGTTGTGCCTGGTATTAATAATTTAGTTATTCTATTGTCACGACAGGTTGAATAAGATATAATGTGAAGATAGCATGTCATGAAGTTACATTTCGAGAGCTTGGGTGTCATGTATCTCCCCAAGGAGAAGTGGGTGGGGAGTCAGGCGCAGGAGAGAGCAAACTTCGAAAAAGGGTGTTTTATTATACAAGTCCAAAGAACAGGAACAGGACTATAACAGTAGCCCCAAAACAACCGGACACCGTCCAGAAAAAAATACCTTTTCAACAGAACACAAGTAAACCCAGAGGGTATGGCGAGATTAAAATACCCCCCTAATTACTCTAAATCGAACACAGGTGAAACACAAGACAGACATAACCAAACGAAAAGGAAAAAGGATCGGTGGCAGCTAGTAGACCGGCAACGACGACCGCCGAGCGCCGCCCGAACAGGGAGAGGAGCCACCTTCGGTGGAAGTCGTGACATTGGGGCTATATCTGCAACAAGATGATTCTGAGATAATTGACTTTAAAGTTGCAAAACCTCATTGGTTTGAATGGTGTCAGCAACTTTTATATTTATATTCTGTTTTGAGTACTATATGGTTAGAGAACATTGAACAGAACAAGATTATGTCAATAACTACTATTTGACAAAAATGCAGATATAACCGTATAGTCCCAGGCTCTGGATTTGTTTGGAGAGCTAATGCAGAGAAAATGGCGGCCTCAGACCCATCATAAAGTTATGCTGGAAATGGTCTGTATCTGGGCACCCATGAAGAGTAGTTTATCCCCTCCCATTTTCTTAGCATTATAAATATATGAACGGTTCCCTCAGAAACACACACAACTGTACATAGAAGGAGTCAAGCATAATCGATGTGACATGCATTTCACATTTAGTACACTTTAACTTCTGGAAGGGCTGGTTCTGACCGGTTCCTGATGTTTGGAACACATACGCCCGGCATGGAGAGATAGTAAGCTGCTCAATTTGGGACGAAGCACAGGCTAATTGGTTTGACATCTCGCTTTTGTTTAATGAGTGTTAAAATTAGGTTGGGATCATGTTTACCTGCTGGTAAACCGTGTTTATTTTCAGGGGTCTATGATTAGCTTTGAGCTTTGGCGAGGGCTTCTTAGTCTAATTGCTCAGATTGTTTTTTTGTCTGAAAAATACAAAGAAAATAAGTTGCCTTTTCCGTCGAGACATCTTTAAGACGGAGAGCAGAAAGACAATTAGTTTATTTTTACAACATTGAAAAAGATGCGAAAAAGTCAAACATTGCTCTTTAGATAACTGTTGATTCTGAAGTTCCTTATTGGTCAGATGTTCTTTGTTATTCTCCACACGAATGCCCAATGAAGTCATGCTTCATCCATGAATGACATGAGATCTCAGTCTCAAATTTGATCACCAGTGCATCCAGACTGTCTTGTTCTCTGAATAGCATAGCTTCAAGGTGTCTATGTGAGTTAGTGACAGGTCATTTCACCATATTCACAATGTTTTTCCACCCTTCTCTGAGGCAATCCTTTGCTGTCTCCCACCTGCTCTGGCTGAGATGAGTGTATGTGTGTGTGCGTGTGTGTACATTCATACGTGTGTGTGTGTGTGTGTGTGTGTGTGTGTGTGTGTGTGTGTGTGTGTGTGTGTGTGTGTGTGTGTGTGTGTGTGTGTGTGTGTGTGTGTGTGTGTGTGTGTGTGTGTGTGTGTGTGTGTGTGTGTGTGTGTGTGTGTATAAATTCATACGTGTGTGTGTGGGGGTATAATGAGTCAGAATGGGCAGACGGCAAGAAGAGGGAGAGATTTACCAGACATTCAGGAAGCTGGCTACAGCCGCTGGCCGACCAGATTGAATACAGTACTTTAATCAATTTAAGAGATGTGGAGCACCACAAATCAACTAAAGAGATGGGGGAAAACCACAGATTATCTAAAAGAGATGTGGAGCACCACAAATCATCTAAAGAGATGGGGAAAACCACAGATTATCTAAAAGAGATGGAGAACACCACAAATCAACTAAAGATAAGGGGAACACCACAAATCAACTAAAGAGATGGAGAACACCACAAATCAACTAAAGAGATGGAGAACACCACAAATCAACTAAAGAGATGGAGAACACCACAAATCAACTAAAGAGATGGAGAACACCACAAATCAACTAAAGAGATGGAGAACACCACAAATCAACTAAAGAGAAGGGGAACACTACAGATTATCTAAAGAGATGGAGAACACCACAAATCAACTAAAGAGATGGGGAACGCCACAGATTAACTAAAGAGTTGGGGAACGCCACAGATTAATTGAAGAGATGGGGAACACCACAGATTAACTAAAGAGTTGGGGAACGCCACAAATCAACTAAAGAGATGGGGAACGCCACAGATTAACTAAAGAGTTGCCACAGATTAACTGAAGAGATGGGGAACACCACAGATTAACTAAAGAGATGGGAAATGCCACAAATCAACTAAAGAGATGGAGAACACCACAAATCAACTAAAGAGATGGAGAATACCACAAATCAACTAAAGAGATGGAGAACACCACAAATCAACTAAAGAGATGGAGAACACCACAAATCAACTAAAGAGATGGAGAACGCCACAAATCAACTAAAGAGATGGAGAACGCCACAGATTAACTGAAGAGATGGGGAACACCACAGAATAACCAAAGAGATGGGAAATGCCACAGATTAACTAAAGAGATGTGGAACACCACATATTATCTGAAAGAGATGGGGAACACCACAAATCAACTAAAGAGATGGAGAGCACCACAAATCAACTAAAGAGATGGGGAACACCACAGATTAACTAAAGAGATGGGGAACACCACAGATTAACAACATACAAATTATCTAAAAAAGATGGGGAACGCCACAGGAGAAACCACAGATTATTAACAGATTAAAGAGATAAAGAGAAGGGGAACACCACAAATCAACTAAAGAGATGGAGAACACCACAAATCAACTAAAGAGATGGGAAACACAAATCAACTAAAAGATGGAGAACAACTCAACTAAAGAGATGGAGAAACACCACAGATTCAACTGGAAAAAGATGGGGAACACCACAGAATAACCAAAGAGATGGGAAATGCCACAGATTAACTAAAGAGATGTGGAACACCACATATTATCTGAAAGAGATGGGGAACACCACAAATCAACTAAAGAGATGGAGAGCACCACAAATCAACTAAAGAGATGGGGAACACCACAGATTAACTAAAGAGATGGGGAACACCACAGATTAACTAAAGAGATGGGGAACACTACAAATTATCTAAAAAAAGATGGGGAACGCCACAGATTAACTAAAGAGATGGGGAACACTACAGATTAATTAACTAAAGAGATGGGAAACACAGATTAACAGATTAACTAAAAGCCACAGATAGATGGGAACACCATATTACAGAGATGGGGAACACCACAAATCAACTAAAGAGATGGGGAACACCACAGATTAACTAAAGAGATGGGGAACACCACAAATCAACTAAAAAGATGGGGAAAACCACAGATTAACTAAAGAGAGAACACCACAAATCAACTAAAGAGATGGGGAACACCACAAATCAACTAAAAAGATGGGGAACACCACAGATTAACTAAAGAGATGGGGAACACCACAAATCAACTAAAGAGAAGGGGAACACCACAAATCAACTAAAGAGATGGGGAACACCACAGATTAACTAAAGAGATGGGGAACACCACAGATTAACTAAAGAGATGGAGAACACCACAGATTATTTTAAGAGATGGGGAACACCACAGAATATCTAAAAGAGATGGGGAACACCACAGATTAACTAAAGAGATGGGGAACACTACAGATTATCTAAAAAAGATGGGGAACGCCACAGATTAACCACAGAGAAGTGGAACGCCACAAATTAACTAAAGAGATGGAGAACACCACAAATCAACTAAAGAGATGGGGAACACCACAGATTAACTAAAGAGATGGGGAACACCACAGATTAACTGAAGAGTTAGGGAATGCCACAGATTAACTAAAGAGATGGGGAACGCCACAGATTAACTGAAGAGTTAGGGAATGCCACAGATTAACTAAAGAGATGGGGAACACCACATATTAACTAAAGAGATGAGATGGTGAACGCCACAGATTAATTAAAGAGATGGGAAATGCCACAGATTAACTAAAGAGATGGGGAACGCCATAGATTAACTAAAGAGATGTGGAACATCACATATTAACTAAAGAGATGGGGAATGCCACAGATTAACTAAATAGATGTGGAACACCACATATTATCTAAAAGAGATGGGGAACACCACAAATCAACTAAAGAGAAGGGGAACACCACAGATTAACTAAAGAGATGGGGAACACCACAAATCAACTAAAAAGATGGGGAAAACCACAGATTAACTAAAGAGATGGGGAACACCACAAATCAACTAAAGAGATGGGGAACACCACAAATCAACTAAAAAGATGGGGAACACCACAGATTAACTAAAGAGATGGGGAACACCACAAATCAACTAAAGAGAAGGGGAACACCACAAATCAACTAAAGAGATGGGGAACATCACAGATTAACTAAAGAGATGGGGAACACCACAGATTAACTAAAGAGATGGAGAACACCACAGATTATTTTAAGAGATGGGGAACACCACAGAATATCTAAAAGAGATGGGGAACACCACAGATTATCTAAAGAGATGGGGAACACCACAGATTATCTAAAGAGATGGGGAACACTACAGATTATCTAAAAAAGATGGGGAACACCACAGATTAACTAAAGAGATGGGGAACACTACAGATTATCTAAAAAAAGATGGGGAACGCCACAGATTAACCAAAGAGAAGTGGAACGCCACAGATTAACTAAAGAGATATGGAGTGCCACAAATTATCTAAAGAGATGGGGAATGCCACATATTAACTAAAGAGATGGGGAATTCCACAGATTAACTAAAGAGATGCGGAATGCCACAGATTAACTAAAGAGATGGGGAATGCCACATATTAACTAAAGAGTTGGGGAATGCCACAGATTAACTAAAGAGATGGGGAATGCCACATATTAACTAAAGAGTTGGGGAATGCCACAGATTAACTAAAGAGATGGGGAATGCCACATATTAACTAAAGAGATGGGGAATGCCACAGATTAACTAAAGAGATGGGGAATGCCACAGATTAACTAAAGAGATGGGGAACGCCACAGATTAACTAAAGAGATGGGGAACACCACAAATCAACTAAAGAGAAGGGGAACACCACAGATTAACTAAAGAGATGGGGAATGCCACAGATTATCCATCAATAGTCTAGCTAGATAGAGATGTTTATCTTGATCAAAGCCAGCAACAATCCACAAAATCCACAGACAGACAGACGCACACACGCACACACGCACACAGACATATACACACAGGCACACAGGCACACAGACATATACACACAGGCACACAGACATATACACACACGCACACAGACATATACACACAGGCACACAGACATATACACACACGCACACAGACATATACACACAGGCACACAGACATATACACACACGCACACAGACATATACACACAGGCACACAGACATATACACACACACACAGACACACTGGGGGTGGCTTTACTAATCCCTTCCCCCTCCTGCCTGGAAAGTTACATCACAGTCAGTCTGACCCATTTAGAAAGCTTGTCTCAGTCTCTGCATTAGCGCTCACATCCAACAGGTTCAGGTCAGGTCACCAGGATCTAAAACCGCCCACGGAGCGCTGCGCAAGCCTATTCTATGTGTTGTGTGTGTGTGGCTGAGTGCGTGTGTATGAGGAGAGAGAGAGAGATGTGTGTGTTTGTCTACTGTATGTGTAATTGTATGTATCTACAGTATATCTAGGTCTGCATTTGCGCAGGTGTGAGCCTCTGAATCTTTACAAGGTACTGCCAAATAAGATGACCTTGCAAGAGAGATGCAGTATATCATGGATACCAATTTATGCTCGCATAGACAAACAGTGACTAACGTGTCATGAAAAACAAGGAACTCAGTTGAACTGCTATGCAAATTAATCTGCCTTCACCTCAGCGGCTTAACTGAATCTGGCGCCCACCTATTTTCCAACAGATAATGAGCTAAAACCTTTTTGTTTTCTTAAAGAAATAACTTTCCTGGACAGAGACGGTAATTCAAACCACTAATTTGTCCAGATTGAACCTTGTCGTATTTACTAAGCCTTTCACCTCTCTAGGTGTCTCGTTGTCGCTTGAAATCAACCTGCACAAAACCACCACTTATCATGTCAGCAATCAACTCTCTGTGACGATCCTCTAGCTGTTGTTGTTGATCCAAAATGGCCACTGATAATATATGATCCTCCCCCCTAAAACGCTGTTTAAATAAAGCTGACACCATGTGGTAATGCATAATTCAATTTACAGTAGTGTCCTGGGTGTTTGGATTGGAACCAGAGACCTTATTTAGAATTGTTACGCAAATTCACGTTAAATATCTGCATGCGGATATATGTTGACATTTATGAACTTGGCGTACAACATACAACATATGATTCCCGTAAGCCTGTAAATCGTGAACAAGCATTATAAGTCTGCCTGGAAAACGCTCTTCATTCACCTTTTATGGTGACAGTAATGTCCATTATTTGCTGTATAATTTGGAACTATTGAAATTGGGTCACGCCAGTTTCTAAAGGAAAGAGCAATTAAAAATTTGATCAAATGTTTTTGTTGGTGTTGGCAGAGTATTTTAATATTTTGTAGTAATTTATGCTGTATTTGCCAAAGGAGATAACAGAGATAACAGGTCTGTGGACAATGCTGTCAACATGGGCCTACACTACATCCTCAAACACCTCGATAACCCAAAGACAAATGCAAGGATATTGTCTGTGGACTTTAGCTCTGCTTTCAATACCATCATCCCAGAACTGCTACAAGACCAACTCTGCCAGCTGAATGTGTCCAGCTCTATCTGTCCATCTTTATCCCTCAGCACTGGAGCGCCACAAAGATAGGTGGTACTGTATCACCTCTACTCTACTCACTCTGCACCAATACCTGCACCTCCAACAATGCTGTCTCGTTCGTTATAAGGAGGAGACCAAGGCGCAGCGTGATGTGAATACATACTTATTTAATGAAGAAAACACTAAACAAACTTACAAAAACGAACGTGACGCTATAATATAATAGTGCCGACACAGGCAACTAGACATAGACAATAACCCACAGAGAACCTAGGGAATATGGATGCCTAAATATGGTTCCCAATCAGACAACGATAAACAGCTGCCTCTAATTGAGAACCAATCTAGGCAACCATAGACATACATAACACCTAAACTAGTAAACACCCCCATTAACATACAAAACTCCAAGACAAGACAAAAACACATAAATCACCCTTGTCACACCCTGACCTAACCAAAATAATAAAGAAAACAAAGAATACTAAGGTCAGGGCGTGACACATGCATCTGTCAAACTACTCAAGTTTGCAGATGGTACAACTCTGGTCGGTCTCATCACCAACGACGATGTACTACTTGGGGCAGCAAAATCTCCCAGACAATCTTGATCCGGTTTAAGTATCCATCGTTGAGTCCATCTTTACCTCCTCCATCACCGTCTGGTTTGGGTCTGCGTCTGCCCGCTGCAAGGACAAACTGCAACACATTGTCTGGTCTTCAGAGAGGGCCGTCAGCTGCCACCTGCCCTCCATCGGGGAAAGATCATCGCCGACCCCTCCCACCCCGGTCCCCTTCTCCAAAGATTCACCTCTGGAAGGCAGTTCAGGTCACTGATGACCAAAACCTCCCGTGACCTGAAAACGTTCTTCCCCCAGGCTGTGGCCCTCACCAACTGGCCATCTGGCCCATAGAGACTAAAGGACTATGCTCTCCATGCTGCACACCGCATCAAGCCTTCTCTGAACTCTACACAAAATAAATGCACCATACTGCATTGCACTCTGTCCATCTCTCTGCATTTAGATATATTCATACTGATGGTGTAAATGTGTACATCCAATGTATATCAACCATATACCCACTATACATTTGTATATCTGCTAATTCTGTATTAGCTCTATGCTCACTCCATCTAGTTGTATACAGTATAATATAAGTCACCTTTGTTAAAACTCTGTTGTCTGTATTATGACTCGAAATGTTGTCAATCACTAGCTGCACCACGTCACCAATTTTTTTATTTTAAATTTGACCTTTATTTAACTTGGCAAGTCAGTTAAGAACAAATTCTTATTTTCAATGGCGGCCTTGGAACAGTGGGTTAACTGCCTGGTTCAAGGGCAGGACGACAGATTTTTACCATGTCAGTTTGGGGATTCGATCTTGCAACCTTTCAGTTACTAGTCCACACTCTAACCACTAGGTTACCGGCTGCCCAACATTCTGGGTATGTGTAAATGTACTTAGTGAACAAAAGTGATTTTGATTCTGAAACATTGTCTAGGCTCTGCCCAAAAATGTAATAATAGTAGTTACAGCAGTTGAATACATAATTCAATGTAAAAGGTCAACTGTCTTTTCACCTGTTCAATTTGTATGTTATAAATGCACACAGCAAAACTTGAAATATATATTTTTACGAGGCTACTAGCGCAATTAAATAAGAGATGTGCATGGTCATTTGTTGTATAGCAACTTCGGAAATGCATCACACCAGAAAAGACGACACATTTATTCTGCAATGGTTATGAAGATGAAATAATTAGCAATTCGATTCCTGTGTAATTATTTTAGATTCCAAACCAAAAGATGTTGATTTCACTAACAGACAACGGCTGAGTCTTGTTATGTTTTAATTTTGTAATATACAGTATTGCAATTAATAAGCATGCCATCATATTGCAAGTACTTTCTTGCAATACAATACTTCAACCACTAGAAAATGTGCGTACGCATGGTCTGAAGTTTGGGTGGAGGTAAGGACATTCTCACGCCAAGTAAAATATATATATTTTTTAAAGTTATGTTTTTAGAAATTACAACTTTTGCAGGAAAACTTGCGCACGCACGTTTTGAGGTGTATTATGTACTTACGCAATGTTTATAAATGAGGCCGCAGGCACCTTGGGCTATTTAAGTTTTGAATGTTTTCCCTGCATCCCATGCTGCTTTGACATCTGGTCCAACCTGGGCAAGGGGGAAGGAAGCGTGTGCTACAAGGCAACTGGGGAATATCAATTTGTAATCTACTTGACACAATTTCGTCAAACATCCCATTATGTAGTGATGAAAACGGACATGTTAATGTGCTGATCTGGAGTCAGGGGATGTAGCCTCTATACCCGGTGTTCCTACTAAATATTGATCATGTGTCTCATACTGCCAGGCAGCAGGAGTAAACAGGTTATTCAGTAATAAACCCGTTTCAGCTGGCTCGCCTATGCTTTAGTCAACAGTGTACAGCTGTAGGATCTTCATTCGAACCAGTTCAACCCCTTTGTGTGGGTTGATGCATTTTTGTAAGGGAAAATCAATTTTGAGATTGGAGATTACAAACCTCAGAAGGAATTTTAAAGTTCAAGTACACTACGCATTTTATAATGTCCTGCATTGCAGGAAAGTTCTCCTGCAAAAGGGTGATCAAATTAAGATCCTACATCTGTAGGCTAAATCCCCTAGGGGTATTCACATAAATACTGGCTAGCATTTTATATAGGGAGTAGGTTATTCCAGGCTTAGGTGTTATATCAACCTGTCTTATATTTATATCAATACAAAAACATGTTACTACTGTGTCAAAGGCTGGATATGGTATTTGTTGATATTCACAAAGTACCTCAGAGTAGGAGTGCTGATCTAGGACCAGGTCTCCTCTTCCATATAATCTTATATTTATTATTTAAAAGAAGAAACAGATCCTAAATCAGCACTCCTACTCTGAGATCCTGTGCTTTGTCTCTGAATGAACTTAGTAAAAGGAGACCGCTAACAGTCAGTTGAAGTCTCACATGTGAGGGCTTAAGGTACGTGCAAAAAGGATATTTAGACAGTCTGTCTTCGATTTCTATCGACCTCTATTATGGGAACGAATCAAAGCGCTTAAACTTTATTTTGAGGGATCTAAAGGCCATATATTGGAGAATTTTACAAATTTTTGATGACTCTCTCTCCCCCATCTCTTTCTTTCTTTCACTCACTCTGACATAATCTCTGTCTCTCCTCCCCACTCTCCCTCTTTCACTCTCTTGCTCTTTCGCTCGCTCTTTCTCCACATGTGGTTATTATGTAGTCTGGGCACCTGTGAAAACACCGTAACCTTTCTCAGTGTGCCCTTCCTTGGTATTACCAAGAGGGACATACAAGCCATGGCCAGCCAGCGCCCAACAATGAATTCCTATGAAAAACATTAGTAATTGCCCTGACGGGATAATTGAATCAGTTTTCCAATATCATTTTTAGTTTTCAAAATATTTGCACGTGAATTTCCACCAAATCAGACTCAAACGTATGCGATGATGCAACCGCCATAACCCCACCTCTGTTTTTGATGTTTCTAGTGTCACTGCTGTAAGTTTGCTTTGCGCATGCATCCATTTTCATTATTTCTCTCTGAATCACAATGTAGTTGAATGAGACAAATGGATGGACGGATTATTACATTGTAGTACATTATGGCTAATTGCTCTTTTACCAAATTTGAATAAGTACATACAAAGGAAACACAAGTGTTATCAAAAGAATCTGACTGGCTGTCGGCTGTAGTTCTTAGTCGGCTTTGGTTATGTTATTTCACAATAACTGGCATTATATATTTGATATCAACTAGGCACATCACATTCATGTTCAACTAACTCCACTGACCCAATAACCATATGACACCTAACAGTCTTAACATGAGTTATACATGTTGTTTTGACGAAATGTAATTACGGTTGAGTACCTTAGCAGCATTCCCTGACCTATATACTGCACATTAAGACTCTGGCTAGCTCCAGTTTCAAAAGAGATGAGTTAAGCCATGCTAACAACACATACCCTTTAGTTGACCTTTATGGACTAGCTAGAGAGTTAGAACCCCACTGTGAAGACAATACTGTGTGTGCTGTACATGTGTGTGTGTGTGTGCATGTACTACGCCCCATATGCATTATGGTGTGACGCCGCAATGCATCATGGACATGTTAACTAAAGTCGGACACACACAGTGAGACCAGGTTGCTCATCCAATATGCTCCTGGCACGGCCGAGGAT
Organism: Oncorhynchus gorbuscha; assembly: GCF_021184085.1. Lineage (NCBI taxonomy): Eukaryota > Metazoa > Chordata > Actinopteri > Salmoniformes > Salmonidae > Oncorhynchus > Oncorhynchus gorbuscha. The sequence goes on from NC_060189.1 coordinate 56,361,196, forward strand.
CCCACTCATTTACTAAAGAAATTGTTTACGGTGGCAAACGGACAGAGGCTGTCATTAGAGACATATCGTTGTGTCTTGTGTGTTCCCCAAATGAGTCACTGTGTCCAAACAAACAACCTTATTGAAACCTACACCCATGGGCCTGTTAGCCCACTGAAACATAAGACACACATAGCATGGACGACGGATACAAAACGTGCCACACACAGGCAAGGCTGTAGAAGAACACTGCTTAAATTGGTGAAAGTGGGTACTGGCCTGTACACTTGACCAGTGACGTGGGTTTATCACAATCCAACTGCTTGACAGCTAAATATATTCACTGAGCTAAATAAAGAAGAGGAGGTTGAGGAATAGCGTCATGAGACAAATTAAAGACACAATAATATAGGGAAGAAATGGCTTAAAGTTGTGTGCATTTTTTTATTGTACTCAATACAACTGGTGACTGGTAGTGTCCCGAAAAAATCTCTTTACTATTGCTGGAATTGAACATTAGCCAGTCAATGGCTGAGAAGAAAAATGACACTACCGACATTCGAGAGTGGGACTTTAACAAAGCGGGGGATGTCGGGTTGGCAGTTGGCTGATTAGAACTAACACCATAATTACTACATACAGTGGGGACAGTAACTTCTGCTGTTGCGGAAGTGTTTTGTTTTGGAGTTAACATGCTCCAATTCACCTGTCCCCATGAGGCACCCTGTACCTCTCCCTCTCATGATCACGTCGCTGCTGCTGCACGAGTAATCTGCCGTACCGTCTACCGTACCGCCGGACTCTGATCACTGGAGCGGATGATGCCTCTAATCATAGTTATCATTCAACCAAGAGGACTAACTGTCACCACAGATGTTGGATGTTCATTTGATCACCCTGTTGCTGGAGAACTTGTCACGTCCTGACCTTAGTTCCTTTGTTATGCTTCTTGTTTAGGTTGGTCAGGGCGCGAGTTGGGGTGGGCATTCTATGTGTTGTTCTAGTTTTGGTTTTCTATGTGTTTGGCCTGGTATGGTTCTCAATCAGAGGCAGCTGTCAATCGTTGTCTCTGATTGAGAACCATATTTAGGTAGCCTGTTTTTCCCACTTGATTTGTGGGTAGTTGTTTTCTGTTTAGTGTATGTCACCTTACAGAACTGTTTCGTTTCATTCGCCGGTGTTATTTTGTTTAGTGTTCTCTGTTTAATAAATATGAACATGGACACCTACCACCCTGCATATTGGTCTGATCTCTCCTACTCCTCCTCAGACGAGGACGACGAACGTTACAGAACTACCCACCACCAAAGGACCAAGCAGCGTGGTAACGGGCAGCAGCAGCAGCAGCGGCCAAAATCGCAAGACTCCTGGACATGGGAGGAGTTTTTGGACGACAAGGGACCCTGGGCACAGGCTAAGGAATATCGCCGCCCCAAGGATGAGCTGGAGGCAGCGAAAGCCGAGAGGCGGTGGTATGAGGAGGCAGCAAGGCAGCGCGGCTGGAAACCCGGGAGGCAGCCCCAAAGATTTATTGGGAGGAGGCACACGAGGGGTGTGGCTAAGTCAGGTAGGAGACCTGAGCCAACTCCCCATGCTTATCGTGGAGAGAGGGACCGGGCAGGCACCGTGTTAGGCCGTGAGTCGCACTGTGTCCCCGGTGCGTATGCATAGCCCGGTGCGGTACATAGCAGCGCTTCATATCGGCTAGTTTGGGCATCGAGCCAGGTGCCATGAAGCCGGCTCAACGCATCTGGTCGAAAATACATCAGGTTTAGTGGCTGAAGAAAGTGAGATCCCAGAAACGATGTAAAATCTTGATAGATCAGAAATTAAATACAGTAAATGCATTGATTTATACCAGTGAAGTCCTTATAGTGTCACACCCTGGCCATAGAGAGGCTTTTATTCTCTATTTTGGTTAGGCCAGAGTGTGACTAGGGTGGGCATTCTAGTTTCTTTATTTCTTTGTGTTTGGCCGGGTGTGGTTCTCAATCAAAGGCAGCTATCTATCGATGTCTCTGATTGAGAACCATACTTAGGTAACCCTTGTTTCCACCTGTCTTTGTGGGAAGTTGACTTTGTTTAGGGCACATAGCCTTGAGCGTCATGGTTTGTTTTTGTAGTGTTTATTGTTTTGTTCGGTGTCATTTTCCAAATAAAGAGAAAATGTACACTCACCACGCTGCACCTTGGTCCTCTTCTTTTAACGGCCGTGACATATAGTGAAAGTTCGCCAAAGACTTTAAAGGTCATGTATCATAATACATTTTTAAAAAACTATAATAAGAAACACACTTTTTTGGGGGGGGGTTGCCATCTACAAGTGGTGTATATTCCATTTTTGGAGGCAAAATTTAATTGCAACCTGGCCTTTAAATACCCTAGAGAGAAGACAAGCCCAGGTAAATGATTTAACCCATCACGAAACAGACATGTTTATGATCTTGTCTGTACCTATAGCAGGCAGGGATTGATTGGCGGCCATTTTGTGAGAGAAATGAGGAAGAGCTGCCTGGCTGCCAGAGCGGAGGCGGGAAACTGTGGTGGTTATCACCTCCTTGGGAACAAATTTCCTGCTCTTTTAAGCAGGTTCCCAACCATGCAGGATTAACAGCCAGCAGAGCAAACCAGGGCAAGGCAATGCTGCAGGTTGGGCTCTGTCTGTCTGTCTCTCAACACTGTCTGCTGGTAGATGTAATGTAGGTAGCTTCACCTTGGTCATGGCCCTCAAATGAACCTGTAAATACCATTGATAAGTGCTCTCTCTCTCTCTCTCTCTCTCTCTCTCTCTCTCTCTCTCTCTCTCTCTCTCTCTCTCTCTCTCTCTCTCTCTCTCTCTCTCTCTCTCTCTCTCTCTCTCTACCAGTGAAGGCTGGTAGGAGGAGCAATATATGAGGACGGCTCATTGTAATGGCTGGAATGGAATAAATGGAACGGTATCAAACACATAACATAAATGGAAACCACGTTTGACTCAGGTCCATTTATTCCATTCCAGCCATTACAATGAGGCTGTCCTCCTATAGCTCCTACCACCAGCCTCCACTGACTCCCAGCTGCCGATTCTCTTATTTGGGTTATGTCTGGCTCAGGGGAAACTGAACTGGGATCAGGGGATATTGAATTCAGCCCACTGGGTACAACTGTTTTTGTTCCAGCCCAATACCTACAAAAAATAATATACAAAAGTGAGAATGTTATCACAAAGATTCAAACATGTCACACCATCATGACAACTTTAACTTGACTGTACGTACATACCCCAACCAGAAGCCATAGATTACAGGCAACATCCACACTAAGCTAAAGGGTAGAGCTGCCGCTTCCAAGGAGCGGGACTCTAACCCGGAAGCTTATATGAACTCTCACTATCCCAAACAGGCAAAGCATCAATACAGCACTAAGACTGAATCGTACTACACCAGCTCCGACGCTCGTCGGATGTGGCAGGTCTTGCAAACTATAACATACTACAAAGGGAAATACAGCCGCGAGCTGCCCAGTGACACAAGCCTACCAGACGAGATAAATTACTTTTTTGCTCACTGCGTGTCATGCAGGTGAAAGAGGACCCAAAAGCGACTTAACAGAAACAGAGTTTATTCAAGTCCAAACAGAAAACGACAAATCCTGAATCCTTAACAGGAAATGTCCAAACAGGGAATAACAGAAATCCTCTAGTCTGTAGAGGGGAATAACAGGAGAAGCGGCCACAGACTGCAGGTCGCTTCGGGTAGGCGCAGGCCGTAGCTGACAGAGACACCTGCTCACACGCAGCATCTGATGAAGGCAAAAACACGACAGGACAGGGCGATACACAATCACAGCACGGTGAATTCTAAACAAGGAACCGACAGGACAGGAACGGAACACAACGGAAGAAATAGGGACTCTAATCAGGGGAAAGGATCGGGAACAGGTGTGGGAAGACTAAATGATGATTAGGGGAATAGGAACAGCTGGGAGCAGGAACGGAACGATAGAGAGAAGAGAGAGCGAGAGAGTGAGAGAGGGAGGGGGAGAGAGAGGGATAGAAAGAGGGAAAGAACCTAATAAGACCAGCAGAGGGAAACGAATAGAATGGGGAGCACAGGGACAAGACATGATAATAAATGACAAACATGACACTGCGAGGCAAGTAACACTGAAACAAGCATGAGAGCATCAGCTGTTCCGGACGACTGCATGATCACACTCTCAGTAGCTGACGTGAGTAAGACAGGTCAACATTCACAAGGCTGCAGGGCCAGACGGATTACCAGGACGTGTACTCCGAGCATGCGCTGACCAACTGGCAAGTGTCTTCACTGACATTTTCAACCTGTCCCTGGCTGAGTCTGTAATACCAACATGTTTCAAGCAGACCACCATAGTGCCTGTGCCCAAGAACACTAAGGTAACCTGCCTAAATAACTACCGACCAGTAGCACTCACGTCTGTAGCCATGAAGTGCTTTGAAAGGCTATTAACACCATTATCCCCCCCCCCTTCTTCCCTGTAACTATTCCCCAGGTTGTTGCTGTAAAGGAGAACGTGTTCTCAGTCAACTTACCTGGTAAAATAAGGGTAAATTAACATTTTAAAATATCCCAAAAACCCTAGACCCACTCCAATTTGCATACCGTACCAACATACCAGATGATGCAATCTCTATTGCACTCCACACTGCTCTTTCCCACCTGGACAAAAGGAACACCTATGTGAGAATACTATTCATTGACTACAAAACAGCGCTCGACATCATAGTGCCCTAAAAACTCATCATTAATAAGTTAAGGACCCTGGGGCTAAACACCTCCCTCTACAACTGGATCCTGGACATCCTGATGGGCCGCCTCCAGGTGATAAGGGTAGGTAACAACACATCCCCCACGCTGATCCTCAACACAGGGGCCCCTCAGGGGTGTGTGCTCAGACCCCTCCTGTTCTCCCTGTTCACTCATGACTGCAGGCCAGGCATGACTCCAACACCATCATTAAGTTTGCCGATGACACAACAGTGGTAGGCCTGATCCCTGACAACAATGAGACAGCCTATAGGGAGGAGGTCAGAAACCTGGCCGTGTGGTGCCAGGACAACAACCTCTCCCTCAACGTGATCAAGACAAAGGAGATGATTGTGAACTACAGGAAAAGGAGGCCCGAGCACACCCCCATTCTCATCGACGGGACTGTAGCGGAGCAGGTTGAGAGCTTCAAGTTCCCTGTTGTTAACATCACCAACAAACTATCATGGTCCAAACACACTTAAGACAGTCGTGAAGAGGGCACGACAAAGACTATTCCCATTCATGAGACTGAAAAGACTTGGCATGGGTCCTCAGATCCTCAAAAGGTTCTACAGCTGCACCGTCGAGAGTCCTGACTGGTTGCATCACTGCCTGGTATGGCAACTGCTCGGCCACCAACCGCATGGCTCTACAGAAGGTAGTGCTTATGGCCCAGTAGATAACTGGGGCAAAACTTCCTGCCATCCAGGACCTCTATACCAGGCGGTGGCAGAGGAAGGCTTAAGAATGTAAAAGACTCTTGCCGCCCTAGTCATAGACTGTTCTCTCTGCTACCGCAAGGGCAAAGCAGTACCGAAGCGCCAAGTCTAGGTCCAAAAGACTTCTTAACAGCTTCTACCTCCAAGCCATAAGATTCCTGAACAGCAAATCAAATGGCTACCCAGACTATTTGCATTGCACCCCCCCACCCCCTTTTACGCTGCTGCTACTCTCTGTTTACTATCTATGCAGAGTCACTTTAACTCTACCTACATGTACATATTACCTCAAATACCTCGACTAACCGGTGACCCCGCACATTGACTCTGTACCGGTACCCCCTGTATATAGCCTTGCTATTTTTATTTTACTGCTGCTCTTTAATTATTTGTTACTGTTCTTTTTTTCTTTTTTACTGAACACTTATTTTTCTTAAAACTGTATTGTTGGTTAAGGGCTTGTAAGTAAGCATTTCACTGTAAGGTCTACACTTCTTGTATTCCCGCGCATGTGACAAATACAATTTGATTTGATACGATTTGGAGTGCCAGATCAGAAACTGAAATATAGCGCCATCCTGTGGACACAATTTCTACAGTCATAACATGTTGCAATACTGTACTAAAACTGAGAGCTCCACTGTATCACATATAGGCTGTAAAGCCGAGGGAAATCACTGAATTCACCTCTATGACTTAGTGACGTGTCCAGTGTGCTGGCATTTATATATTATGGGTTATTAATCGCTCCTATCTAAGATCAAAGGATGTAGTCAGAGGAAAAGCACCAACATCCTGTTTTGATTTCACTCTGCTAACACTACACAGCAGAATGTTTTTTCATCATCTGAACAAGACTTGTGTATTATCATGTATTATGCCCACTACATATCATCATTAAGGATCATTTGATGCTTATTTATGATTCATAGGCACTAAACACTTACTGTTGTTGATGCTTTTATCTTCGTAACCTATCTCTGACTAAGAAAGGTTGATAGATTATGTAGCCAGTTCCTGCCAAAGGGGAAGATGTAACAGTCTCATTAGACCTATGCCCTATATGTCAGACAGTTATTAACATATATCCACGTCTGTGGGTGTTTTTGTCTAGTACTCAAACAACAAGTTGGCATACAGTTAGTATAACCCCACACCAGCCCATTATTACAGATAAATATGCAAAATGTCAGCCTTGCAAAGCACAGTGCCATTGTCAAAGAGCAATAGTTGAGATTTCAAAGTGGTAAACGATGCATACTATGCATAATATACCTGTTTTTTGCAACATGAATAGGCCTAATGTGTATTTTATTCATGTTGAATTTAGGCCTATTAGTATATGTCGTATTTATAGCCTACTGCAATGTATTATTCTGTTCTACACTATCTAAAAAATACAAATTGACAGCTGTCATGTTTATTTCATCTCGTTCAACGCTCTTGAGAAGGGTCTCCTCCTATCCAAAAAGCATTTTGAGTATTAAGTATTAAAACGGAGAAACTCAACCATACTTCAAATGTAAAGGTGCGACCGAACGCACTCCCCTCCCTCCCGCCCCTCTCCCTCTCTCGTCCCCGCCACCCCTTCAGAGTTTGTATTGCACTCGCTACAGAAGGAGGGTTCATGTGCACAGAATGACGTCGCACTGCAAGTCTGTCTGACTCCTTCGCTGTTTTTATCAGTCATTCTATCGAAGGGCTAGAAAATCATACATCTGCGGAATTATGGTCCGAATGTGAGAATATCTGATGCGTCCGATCTATATGTCGCTCTCGATCGGTGTGTCCAAGCAGCGTCTTGATGTTGAGGATTACGAGTGATATAGGCTACGCAGCTCAGCAGAGTTCTAGCCTACTGTTCTGTGCGTTGAGCTGTCAGAACTGAAACTAGTGGATGTATGGCAAGAGAAAATGCAGAATAGCTGATGAGGGGGATATTGTAAAGAAGAAGATATAAGGTATAGGCTTGGTTTCGTGTCTTTATTCTCTCTTCTGGATTATTGCCGCCCAGCAACACAGCCACTTGACAAATCTGAATGTCGTAATTAAGGTAAGGGCGCCGAATGATATAGCTCGAGGTAGGTAAACGTCTTGTGGTTATTATAATACTTAGATTAACATGTCAACTCCCTAAACGAAATGTACATCACTTTAATTGTCACCTGAATTTTCCCCAGGAAATCTTTAACTTTGAACTATATCCTGGGGGACCGCTCAGGCAGATTGTGACCTACAGTATAGGCTATAAATACAATTAAAGGCTGCCCTCTATCTCTCTAAACAATAAAAATAGCTTAATAATAATAACACTAATTTGACTTATTTGCGCCCAGCAAGCTATTGGCGCATTTATTTATTATGTTATCTAAACTTAAAAGCAGTTGTTTATGACTTTTCAAAGATCAGTTAATAACAACTTGAACTTTGTCTCCAGCGACATTTCCATCAGATAATCATTCTTAACAATAAGAAATAATGGATAAGAGTACGGCTTGCTCTGCTGTCATTGCAGAACTGCGATGTCTGAAATGACCGCTTGCTAACTATTAATGCACTTTTGAAATAGTTTTGCACACTCTTCGATCAGTTTCCATCAATGTCAAAACTGTGATGTTCATTTTGGTAGATCAGATTGCCCCCCTAAAATATTGCATAGCCTTCATCTGTCGTTACAACCTGGCATGTAGTCTACCTGTTTTTGTAGTTTGTGCGGCGACAACTATCCTATCTCATAAGCGTTCTCATTTAGTATAGTCTAACCCGTAATTAGGTCACCTCAATCAAAATATCAGTGTTTTCCTTTAGTCCTTCTCTTTGACAGTAGGCTACAACATAAGTTTACCAGAGTATACATTTAGGAACAACAGCATTACATTACGCATAATATAAAGGGCTAAATGTGACAGCATGGGTCAATATTGCGCATTGAATTATTCTCCAAAGTTGTTATATGTTTTCCAGAAAACGCTCAAAGATAGATACCATTTTCAAGTTATGTCGCAGCTATGTTGTGTCTGAAAAAACAATAAGGGATTGACAGAATAGTCGGACCAATCCGTGAATGGCGTGATGAAAGTTTATGTGACGCTGGGTCTGTCTCTATCCAATGGAAGTGCCCAAGAGGAGGAAATGGACACTATAAAAGCACGTCATGTATTTTTTTATTTTTTTAATCAAACTGTACTGACTTGGCGATTTAATAGTACAGTTAGTGCAATTACTCCAGAAGGTATCATGTCATACATCTAAAGAAATGCATTGTAATAAGGAACTTGTTATGTATGATAAGGTGTGATCGGGAATTGAGTCATAGAACTATTATTACTCAGACATGACAACACACGATCTAATCAATTTAATAATCGTTCTATGACCCCCCCCCCCCCCGAGATATCCTGAGGTCTCCAAACATGATTTAGGCTGTCCCAAATGACACCCTATTCCCCCATAAGGCTCTGGTCAAAAGTAGTGCACTTTAAAGGGAATAGGGTGCCATTTGGGACACGTTCCTTAGACAAAGTTCCCCTATATAACCATTTCAGGGATTCTTAGTTTAAAATCCAAAGCAAATAAACAGTTAACTAAGTGAGGAGGAATGTCTAAATTATTTTCCAGAAACGACTGACTTGATTGACAGAGAAAATGCTTGCTGATTTAAAATGATACTTCACTTTGATACAGGCGATGTTTGGCAAAAATTTCCCGCTATAAAACACACTTAAGTCAATCTTAATGAAATCGCCACCCATTAAATAAATACGTTACACTGTTCATGATTTAATACATATTCATGTTAAATTACAGTTTTTAAATTCAGTAGTATGCTCTCAGCTTCGGCAATGTGAGATTCCAGCGGCTTTTGCATGATGTGTGAATAATGCATAAAAAAATACCCTACCACTTTGAATTCATATTTAAACAGCATTTATCACATTAATGTATTCCTTCAATCTGCAGGTAAATCAATGACCCAACGATGGAGACCAAAAGATACCCAAGTTTCTTTGAAGGATCCACGGACACAGAGAAGAACAGATGGTCCCATGTCCCCAGCAGTGCCATGGACTACTGCTGCAGCGGAGCCGAGGAGGCCGACAGCCTGAACCTGAACAGCAACAGTGATGTCCTGATGGACATCGTCAATGTCAGCTGCTCCCCCAGCAGCAACACAGCCGACAGCAAGGAGAGTAACAATAACAACGAAGAGAAGAAGAAGCCAGAGCAGCAGCCTACTCTCAAACTGACCCCGAACCAACACCAGCCTTTTGTTCTACCCCTCTTTAACAGTTCCCTCCATGGGAGGAAGCCAGAGATGATGGACTCCAAGGAGCTGTCCAAAACTGTGGCTGAGTCCATGGGCTTGTATATGAATGCGGCCAGGGAGGCCACAGACTTTGGCGGCTTCGGCCAACAGGGGGGTCATTGTAGTCCGGGGAAGATGTACCCAGCGGGAGTTTGCGGGCGCCCCTGTCTCGAGGACAGCCAGTGTGCTGCGTCCGGGGGGAGCCCCAAGTTGAAGTCCCCTTCTACTGGGTTCCCGAAGCAGCCTAGCTCCACCCCAGGGGATTGCTGCTCATCTGGAACCCCAGCAGGGTCAGCCGTCTTGGGCTTGTCTCTGTCCTGCAGCCCCCAGACGCCCAGCTCCATCTCCAGCCCCGGGGGCAGCAACAACCTAGTTTCGTCCACCACCAGCCCCACCTGCTTTGGGGGGCCGTTCGCCTGCACGACCATAAGTAACCCCGTCAACCAGCATAACGCTGCCGGACCAGCTCTGGCCCACAACCACGTCCACAGGAGGAACTCTGCCACCTGCAGCCCAGCAGGCTCCAGCACGGTGGGGTCGCCTCCACTCACCAGCCCTCTCAACGTGATGCGCTCGCCAATCTCCAGCCCTCAAAGCATGAGCAGCGTGCTCTCCCCACCGTCATGCAGCACCTCTACCAACATGAGGTCATCGTCTGTCTCCAGCCCCACTGGCAGCACCAACAACATGAGGGCTTCATTGTCTATCTCCAGTCCGACCACCGGGGGCCCCATGGCAATGTCCTCGAGTCCCAGGAACCCCTCTGGTGGCGGGAGTGGGTTTGCTGTGTCCAGCCCTGCTAGTGAACTGGGCCTGGTGCAAAATGACTCCAACAGTCCCGAGGGACGAAGAGACCAGCAGGACTTCAAGGAGTTTGAGTTTCCCAAGGTGGAGAGCGTGGACGGGGAGATGTTCAACGTAGGCCTGGACCACATGGGTATGGTAAAGTTCATCAAGAATGAACCCGACACGGACTATAGGAGCATGTGTCTGGGTAATGGTAGCAACAACACAAAGTGTAACCAGGCCCCCGGCTGCCCCGGCAATGGCTCACCTTTCATCACACAGGTAAAAAGTGAGCCAAACAAAGATGGCGGCGGATGCATGAATCCTCAGTGCTACACTGAGCAGCAGCAGCAACACTCTATGGGTCTCTTCCAGTCAGGTCCGTCCGAGATTACCTACTTGTCTCTGAGGGACAACATTGACGAATACAGTCTCTCTGGGATCTTGGGACCTCCGGGCACGGAGATGAATGGCAGTTACGAAGCCGGCATGTTCCCCCACAACCTCCTGTCTAAAGTCAAACAAGAGAACAACGATGGCAGCTACTACCAAGAGAACAACAACAACGTTGTGCCCACCTCGGCCATTGTGGGTGTTAATTCAGGCGGACACTCGTTTCACTACCAGATCGGAGCGCAGGGGACAATGTCTTTCTCACGGCACGACCCAAGGGATCACGGGACGAACCCCTTGTTGAATCTAATTTCACCTGTTACCGCGTTAATGGAGTCGTGGAAATCCCGGCCCGGCATGTCGCAGGGTCCAAGAGGAGAGGGCTATCCAGGTCACGGCTGCATGCCAGACAGCATGTCAAGGTAAGAAAGAAATCGATGTATGGACAAAAACAAACTGCATTGTGGGTACTGTAGTGTTGTTGCACAACTCCAGCACAGTAAGAGCGGTTGGCTGGCTCAGAAATGTTTGTTACTGTCAAAATAGAAAAGTTGAAGGAGAAAACAAACAGCATTATTGGGAGTGTAGTGCTGCTACAAAACTCTAGTACAGTAAGAGTGCTTTCTCAGAAAGTTACTTTGGTCTTGTTACTTTAGACTTGTTATAAGACCTGATGGATTGTCCACAGCATCTGCACAAAGCACACCCAGTGGTATATTCCAAGGGCTCTCATGTGCAGAGAGGTGCTCCCTGCTATATAACTTTCGGGTTGAACTGAGTCTGTTTACTACAGTGTGACAGGATGAATGAAGGGGACAGTGTGTCTGACTTAAAGACCATGTTGCTCAGGACCGAGGGGTTAAAGAAGGGCGTTTGCTCCGAGTCGGGGACTACCAAAATACTAATAACAACAAGGCTTGGGAAAGGGAAAAGTAGCGGGATGTTGGCTGGGAGAACAGGAACTAAGGGATGGGGTCCAGCAACATCGCAACATACAGTGCTTCCCTGGCCCTACTCTCTACTGTATCTAACAGAGGCTAAAGTTTGTTCTCTTATCGGAGCTATGTGTATGGACAAAAACAACATTTATTGTACTGTTATTGAGAGGTCCTGAAGGGACCTTGTGTAATGCAAATATATTTTTACGAGCCTGGGCTGGCCATTATGTGGCGACGTCATAAATGATTATGAATGATTGATCACATGCTTTTGTTGCCAGATGTAGGAAACAAACAGTCGCCTTGCAGGGCAGAGCCCCGGCCAACAAGCAAAAACAAACATTCAGAAAAACGTTTTGTTTTGCACAGGCAAATACTGTATGGCAACGTCTAACTTTGACACCGTTGTTGTTCGGACAGTTTATCTGATGTCCCAGTTGAGTGTGAAGCTAAATACAGCATTATGATATTAAGATGGAGGATGAATAAAACAAAAGTATCACAGCTATGAAACCAACCAGGAAATTGGAAAAAATTGTCAGTATGTGAAGGAGTTACATAAGGAATCCCTTCCTTGCGGAAGGAGTTTATTTGTTTACAGTTCATTTAAAGATATGAAGATATGATTATCGTTCTATGGTATTTGGAGAGTTTGGGAGTTGTTTTTGGTGTGATATATTTCTTCATTCTTTTTAATTTCACAGAGGGGATGTATATTAATGGTGGTATAAAATCTGAGCTGATCACCGAAGTCGTAAACGAATGCACGACATGGCACACTGTAAATGCCCTGCTTATTATTGCATTTTTACCAGCTCGAGACAGTGCAGGAAGCATTAAACAAATCTGCAAACGGTATCCCCTCCTGACTTACAAAACCTTGATACTCAGATGTTTCCCAAAGAGAAATATATATATTTTTTCACCTTTATTTAACCAGGTAGGCTAGTTGAGAACAAGTTCTCATTTGCAACTGCGACCTGGCGAAGATAAAGCATAGCAGTTGACACATATAACAACATATGAGTCACACATGGAATAAACAAAACATACAGTCAATAACACAGTAGAACAAAATAAAACAAAAAGTCTATATACAGTGAGTGCAAATGAGGTAAGTTAAGGCAATAAATAGGCCATGGTGGTGAAGTAATTACAATATAGCAATTAAACACTGGAATGGTAGATCGGCAGAAGATGAATGTGCAGGTAGAGATACTGCAAAGGAGCAAAATAAATAAGTAAATAAATACCAGTATGGGGATGAGGTAGGTAGATAGATGGGCTGTTTACAGATGGGCTATGTACAGGTGCAGTGATCTGTAAGCTGCTCTGACAGCTGTTGCTTAAAGCTAGTGAGGGAGATGTGAGTCTCCAGCTTCAGATATTTTTGCAATTCGTACCAGTCACAGGCAGCAGAGAACTGTAAGGAAAGACGACCAAAGGAGGAATTGGCTTTGGGGGTGACCAGTGAGTTATATCTGCTGGAGTGCATGCTACGAGTGGGTGCTGCTATGGTGACCAGTGAGCTGAGATAAGGCGGGGCTTTACCTAGCAGAGACTCGTAGATAACCTGTAGCCAGTGGATTTGGCGACGAGTATGAAACGAGGGCCAACCAACGAGAGCGTACAGGTCGCAATGGTGGGTAGTGTATGGGGCTTAGGTGACAAAATGGATGGCACTGTGATAGACTGCATCCAGTTTGTTGAGTAGAGTGTTGGAGGCTATTTTAAAGATGACATCACCGAAGTCGAGGATCGGTAGGATGGTCAGTTTTACGAGGGTATGATTGACAGCATGAGTGAAGGATGTTTTGTTGCGATATAGGAAGCCGATTCTAGATTTAATTTTGGATTGGAGATGCTTAATGTGAGTCTGGAAGGAGAGTTTGCAGTCTAACCAGACACCCAGGTATTTGTAGTTGTCCACATATTCAGTCAGAACTGTCCAGAGTAGTGATGCTGGACGGGCGGGCAGGTGCAGGCAGCGATCGGTTGAAGAGCATGTATTTAGTTTTACTTGCATTTAAGAGAGCAGCTCGTCTGGAGGTTAGTTGACACAGTGTCCAAGGAGGGGCCAAAAGTATACAGAATTGGATCAGAGAATCACCAGCAGCAAGAGTAACATCATTGGCCACCTGGCACCCCCGATTTGACATATTGAACTCTATCAGAGAAGTAGTTGGTAAACCAGGTGAGGCAATCATTTGAGAAACCAAGGCTGTCGAGTCTGCCAATAAGAATGTTGTGATTGACAACATTGAGTGATTTTGTCGAAAGTGATTGACTCATTGTGATTGAGTCGAAAGCCTTGGCCAGGTCGATAAATACGTCTGCACAGTAATGTCTCTTATCGATGGCGGTTATGATGTCGTTTAGGACCTTGAGCGTGGCTGAGGTGCACACATGACCAGCTCTGAAACCAGATTGCATAGCGGGGAAGGTATGGTGGGATTCGAAATGATCAGTAATCTGTTTGTATACATGTGATTATTTGTGGCAATGGGGCCTGGCTTTGTATGTTTGTGTTGGTTGTGTTGGTTGGTTTGCCCCAGAGACAAGCAGAGAAGATTAGGCCTACTACTGCTAGGAACTAGGCTAGCACAATGGGTCAATGTGTTCCAATTTGGTTGCAACCAAGGATTTATATGTACACTAGTTGACTGATAGGGGGCGCTGTGTTGAAACCACTGTGCCTCCATTTTCGCACTCCCTTATGTTGTAAAACATATTTTGGAAGCTTTAGAAATGCATTTATTAATGTCTACATTAATTTTGCCACATGTATTATATTACAGACACCTTAATGCATAATCTTCAATTATATTATGTGAGCTAAATATTTAAAAAATGAAAAAATACATCATATATTTTCCTTTAGTATATATGTTTTAGCTTACTAATGTTCCTTTCCCCACTATAGCAAAATATACTTCAATACATTTAATTTTGTCATTAAAACAAATTGAAATACTGTAGAATCCCATTCATTCCTATGGAGGACTGCTCCTACTGGGGGAAGTGCCAATATGGCCGACCGGTGACTTCAAAGCCTCTCATTGGCCAATACATATCATCAGCAATCCAGGGTTTGTATACATCATTGGTCGAAACTAATGATTTCTCTCTCTCCCCAACCACTTTATTTGAACGCACTCACAAACAGATCTAAAACAATTATCCAGTCTCACTCAAAATAGCACCACCAGGCTGGTTAAAAATGGGGCAATGGTCATGTCAGCCTTTGTCCTGAGGCTGTTATGTTGGTCCAGGACGTTAGTCCCTGTCCCATTGACCTCCTATCGATAGACCATGCTACAATTCATCCAGTTGTTCTGGCTGTCTGATCAGGGCTATTCTTGTCATACTTGGCTATGGAATGGTCAGTCCACTTTTGGCATTCAGGAAGTACAGTAGAGTATGTGACATGTATTCAAAAAGTGTTTTTAGAGTAGGAGTGCTGATCTAGGGTCAGGTTATAAAATGTTCATAAAATGTTATTCATTATGAACTAAAAGTCGTAACTGATCCTAGATCGGCACTCCCAATCTAAAGACTCTTTGTGAATATGGACCCAGAGACTTAGTTGAGATCAGGTGGGAATGAGTTAGATTTACATGTAATTCTGTCAGCTCAATTTCTATGGTTATATGCAAACTCATGTCATTTACTGTAACAACCCAATAAAACAAACTATTTTCTACTGCCCTTTATGACCTAAATACTTGACTCTGCTTGTATAACCCTCTCTAACCCCCTCTTTCAAGATATCTGGCATGGTTTGACCCCCCCACTGATTTGAATAACGCTGGCTCATGATTAACAGAAATCAATTTCTCTTTCAACAGTGAGAATGATTATCCCTAGGGTACGAGCAGCAAATGAACTCAATGGTTTTTCCTAAACGGTTGGCCCGCCCCTGGATTCATTGTGTTTTAAATCAATACTGGACACAGAGGAATAGCCGGATGTTTGATTGGCAGAGAGAGAGAGCTGATGTCTATGTGCAGTGGAGTGACTATACGTGTGTTTGTCTTTACACATGTGTATTGGGTGTGTGTGTGTGTGTGTGTTTGTATGTGTGCGTGTGTTTGTATGTGTGCGTGTGTTTGTATGTGTGCGTGTGTGCCAGCTGCGCCTGCCTACAGTATCTGTGGGTTTCTGTGGGAATAAAAGGCATGCAGTTCCTGCCAAATGATCTGGCCGTTACCTTGGAGACAACCTGTCTCTTCCCCTATGGTGGGAGCCAGAGCTTCAAGTGATGTTGACGGGATCACTGCCACCCTAGGCCTAATGAGATACAGCTTAGCCCCCTAATGTCAGGCAGGATGACAGTCAGAGGTGGGGCCTGGCCTGGCCGTATGGCAGAGACCCAGATACAGACACAGCTCTGGAACTGCCCCTCTCTATAAAACTATACACTTAGCTCCTCACAGGAGAGGTTCAATCAAACATGCACTGGGGAAGACTAGCCAGAGTCCTGCTGTTCTCAGGGAAACAACACTTCATTCCAACTACACATAGCTCATCACAAGAGGAGGGGTTCAATCAAAACTGCACTGCAGAAGACCCATATGCCTGTGGTTAAGAAATATTGCTTTATTTAGTTATATTCCTGTGCCGAGATTGCTGTTTTTATGTGATTAATCAAAGTTTTTGGGACTCAGTTTTACTCAGTAAACAATGTATATGGTACCTATTAATTACATTTTATTAAGGTGTTTACAATCGTTCCAAGTAGCCAAGCGTTGCCGCAGTGTGAGTTGGATTGACTTCCTGCCAGGATCACATAACCCCCAAAAGTCCAATTGCAGGAATTCTATGGTCCAGTTCAGCTCTGGATGGGTTAGTATTGTGCCCAGGCCAGTATTTCATCAGGAGAAAGTTACATAACCATTAAAAACCAGCAAGAAACTGGAACTTCCTTTGATCAACTGAAGCCTTGGATGGCAGGGAGGGGGAGGGATAGATAGATAGATTGAAACAGAGAGACAGAGAGTGAGAGAGGGAGAGGGAGAGGGGAGAGAGAGAGAGAGAGAGAGAGAGAGAGAGAGAGAGAGAGAGAGAGAGAGAGAGAGAGAGAGAGAGAGAGAGAGAGAGAGAGAGAAAATCGAGAGACTGCTAGGTCGAAGTAGAGAGAGAAATCTCTGTGCAGTTAATATTTTTTTCAGGCTTCACTTTGGTTTCCTCTGTAAATGGGGTAATGTTTTTAATTAAAAATGACTGTTCGTCGGAGGAGTCTGGATTACTCAGAGCGAAAGCGTTTTAACTTTAATTCACAAGAGCAAAAAAGAGAGAGAGAGAAAAAGAATCTCCTTGGCCCAGAATTATTTTCCGTCAGAGCCTAGTTTGCTTCAGTGCTTTGGGAGAAACAGGTGGCCAGCTGTATGCGGTGCAGAGATTGACATTTTGAACGCAGAGGATTTCCCCTGCTGTATTTAAATAAGATTATATTTGACTGTATGTTTTGTAGGGAATCCGATAGAAGTATTTACTGTTTAAAGCTTGTAGGGGACCCTACAGTCCCATGTACAATACAGTACTACTTTAAAGTCTATGTAAAAGCTTAAAATCTTATTTTCAGTCTGGTTTCCTTACCTCCTCAATTGAGATATACACAGCCATGATCAAATGATAAATTATCTGAACAAAATATATTACTATAAAATGACCTAGTTTTGGGTGCTGGATTATTTGTGTGCTCATTCCCTAAATCTCCAAATCTCTGTGTCACCCTATTTAGAGAGTGCCCTGTTAAGCATTGACTGGGACTATGCTACAGTGTGTTGACATTTCTAGAGTTTAAAACTCTTGAGACGCCATCCTAAATGACGAGCTACTTACAGGATAAATGCTGTCAAGCACCATTAAGTCATGGAAATGGTGTTATTGTTCAAATCAATGTGGCCAGGGACCAAATGAAGATACAACCCAAAGGCCCAGTATACTTGTAGGTACCTGGTGGCTGGGTCTAGATCAGTACCACAAACATGCAAATACAAAAAGAAAACATATTTCTCTATCATCCTCCCACTAAATGTTATGCTTATGGATAAAAGAGAGTATTGATTTAAAGAGACGCCGACATTTATTTTTTGCACATACTACATCTAGTCATTGTACTTCTACGGCACCAGCCTGGAGAAGAGGAGTAGAATCGAGTCAGGCGGAGGAGAGGAAGTGCCGGTTAAAAGAGAACGCTTTGCCTCTGGACCTGGGCCAAGTCCCAATGTTCTACTGGCAGGATGAAAGGGCAGACTCCTGAGAGAACGCTAATAGCCCTTTAATTGTATGTTCTTCTACTAAATTAATGAGTAGCATTGATTTGATTAATTCAGACGCGGCTGGATACTAATATCTAATTAAATCCACGTCCTCGTGGTGTGGCTCGGTACGGCTGGCCCCGGTGCATTGTGGGTTGTGAGGCTGAGGGACTTTAGTTGCTGGTTTGGGATGTGAATGTGAGACAGGGGTGTTGGGGGTCATGTCCAAGGTGTCTTTCCCTGCCCTAGCAAGGAAGGTGTTCCTTGAGGAGGTAAAGACATTGAAGCCTGGGTCTTTGCTAATTCCACGTGGTCACATAAGAACTACTGTATGTCGGGTCCTCACCTTTGTGTTTGTGTGAGTGTGTGACTTACACACATACACTATTTTATGTTGAGTGCGGTATAATGCTGGATAAAAGAGGACTTATTAAACGACAGAGCTAACAGATGGGAAGTTAGTCATAGACTGGAGATATCACAGGGGTGATATATAAAAACAACAGTCATTATTATCACTACAAGGATTATGAGAGAAATGTGCTCAAAAATAATTACTTGAAGCTATGGACTAAAATAAAATAATTATTACAGTTGTCTTATGAAATAAATGTTGTATTATGACATTCAAAGACTGCCTTAGTTAAAAACACTGAACATGATTCTCTTCATTAAAAGATGAGAGGAGAAAGGAAGGATATGACCTAATTAATTGATACTCATACAGCGGTAACTACTAGTTTCCTACCTCCCCGTCTTTCTCTGTTGCTGCATCTCCCCTCTCTCTCACTCTCTGACTGTACATTCCTCTCTCCCTTCCCCCCCTTTTCTCTCTCGTTCACTCTCTGACTGTACCTCCCTCCCTCCTTTCTCTTCTCTCTCTCTCCCTCTGACTGTACCTTCCTCCCTCCCTCCTTTCCCCTCTCTCTCAGACTGTACCTCCCTCCCCCCTCTCTCTCTGACTGTACCTTCCTCCCTCCCTCCGTTCCCCTCTCTCTCTTACTGTACCTCCCTCCCTCACTGTACCTTCCTCCCTCGCTCCTTTCCCTTCTCTCCCTCTCTCTCTCTGACTGTACCTTCCTCCCGCCCTCCTTTCCCCTCTCTCTCGGACTGTACCCCCCCCCCCTCTCTCTGACTGTGCCTTCCTCCCTCCCTCCGTTCCCCTCTCTCTCTTACTGTACCTCCCTCCCTCCTTTCCCTTCTCTCCCCCTCTCTCTCTGACTGTACCTTCCTTCCTCTGTTCCCCTCTCTCTCTCTTACTGTACCTCCCTCCCTCCCTCCCTGTACCTTCCTCCTCCCTCATTTCCCTTCTCTCCCTCTCTCTCTCTGACTGTACCTTTCTCCTTCTCCTTCCCTGCTGGGATCAGAACGCCTGTCCTCAATTCAACCTCTTCTTGAAACAGGGTTTGATGAAACTTGCCCAAATTTCCAGGGTGGGCCGTACTGTAGGCACAGTGTGTGTGTGTGTGTGTGTGTGTGTGTGTGTGTGTGTGTGTGTGTGTGTGTGTGTGTGTGTGTGTGTGTGTGTGTGTGTGTGTGTGTGTGTGTGTGTGTGTGTGTGTGTGTGTGTGTGTGTGTGTGTGCTCAGACTTTATTACCTATCGCTGACATACAGAGGCTTGTCCCTGAGCTCTTTTACATACTGTATGAAGAGAATGTAACTGTATACTTCCTACCACTGCAACACAAAGCATGAGATTATTGTGACGACTGCCCTGGTTTCTATCAATAAAAGCTGTGTGAAATGGATGAGAATAGTGTCAGGCCTAGTTGATGAAAGAGTTATCAAGACACTGAGGCTCCTATCATTAATATAAACGACTGTTTATGAGCTTCCACAGTGCCCCTTTAAGTTTGTTCTTCATTGTTGGTTGGTGTAGGCTACGATTCATAACAGCAGAATTTGATTGTACGATTTTGATATTACGGTAACTTAATTGTGTCCAGATGGACTTTAAGGTAGCAAATGTTTGATTTCTATTGGTTTGATGGACAAGGACATAATTCACATTCATCCGAACTATAAAAAGCAATGTGATCCATACTACATTTAGTTTAGTTCTTTGAGTGAGATCCATACTACATTTTAGTTTAGTTTTCTTTGAGTGAGATCCATACTACATTTTAGTTGAGTTTTCTGAGTGGATTTCCCTCCTCTCCTTCTCAGCGCATCATTGTCTTCCTCCTTGCATTCTGATCTGCTCTACTGACCAAATAAGGGCATGGTGCGATTCATCATTCATGTGTAATTGGAGTTTGTATTCAAGTTCTGAACTGCTGTGTTTACTTAGTCTAGCTAGCAGCTAGCTCATCGCTGGACATGACGGGACTCGATGTCACGCCCTGACCGTAGAGAGCCTTTTAATGTCTCTATTTGGTTTGGTCAGGGTGTGATTTGGGGTGGGCATTCTATGTTTTGCTTTCTATGATTTTGTGTTTCTATGTTTTGGCCAGGTATGGTTCTCAATCAGGGACAGCTGTCTATCGTTGTCTCTGATTGGGAACCATACTTACGCAGCCCTTTCCCTCCTTTCTGTGTGGGAAGTTGTCTTTTTTTGTTGGCATTATAGCGTTTAGCGTCATGGTTTGTTTGGTAGTTTTTAATTGTTTGGTTCGGCGTGTTTTTTCTAATAAAAAGAGAATGTACGCTCACCACGCTGCGCCTTGGTCCTCTTCTTTCAACGGCCGTGACACTCGACTCACTGACATAAGCGGAAATGGATGTCATTAAGGAAAACACTTCCAAAAAATGTTAATTGTTCTGCTTCAGCAGGCCGTTAACTAGGTCAACACACACCCACGTACACATACGCTCTGTTCTCTTCAGAATATGTCTAATACATCTGAAGAAATGGCTAGCTCTATGGCTATGTGATGGCATCGACCTATATTAGTAGTAGCATACTCTCACACAGAGCTTCTCTTTATATTCTAACCCAGTGTGCTCTGTGCTTTGTCGGGTCTTGAGTTGCACCCATAAAAACTCACCCCATAAAATCCCTGGTAGATTGTTATGACTCAGGCTATTGGGAGCTTGGCTTTGTCACAAAAATCATGTATGTAGTGCCCGGGGGACAGGCTCTGATAATGTAGCACCCTGGGGACAGGCTCTGATAATGTAGCATCTTTGGGATTAGCTCTGATACAGTGACCCAGCCAAGGTAAAAGGAGACTTCCAGGGGTCTGGTGACAGTCCATAGAAAAGACACTGTATCACATTACACAGAGAGCTGACACGGACGCAATTGGGTGACCAAGACTTAAAAAGAGGTAAACTGGTTTAGCAGGAATCAAAATGGCTGCCTATTGCAGGAAGGGATGGAGGGTAGGGTTAGAGAATCATTCTGTAATTGCCAGGGCTTTTGTGTTAATAACAATGACATTGGCCCAGAATGGCCCCTGTTATGTAGAACAGATCCAACGTTATTGTGTACAGGTTGTGTGAAGGTCTGTGTTGGGGTTACAGGCTGTTGTATTGTTGTGCATACCATGTTGTGTGAAGGTATGTGTTGGGGTTACAGGCTGTTGTATTGTTGTGCATACCATGTTGTGTGAAGGTATGTGTTGGGGTTACAGGCTGTTGTATTGTTGTGCATACCATGTTGTGTGAAGGTCTGTGTTGGGGTTACAGGCTGTTGTATTGTTGTGCATACCATGTTGTGTGAAGGTATGTGTTGGGGTTACAGGCTGTTGTATTGTTGTGCATACCATGTTGTGTGAAGGTATGTGTTGGGGTTACAGGCTGTTGTATTGTTGTGCATACCATGTTGTGTGAAGGTATGTGTTGGGGTTACAGGCTGTTGTATTGTTGTGCATATCATGTTGTGTGAAGGTCTGTGTTGGGGTTACAGGCTGTTGTATTGTTGTGCATACCATGTTGTGTGAAGGTCTGTGTTGGGGTTACAGGCTGTTGTATTGTTGTGCATACCATGTTGTGTGAAGGTATGTGTTGGGGTTACAGGCTGTTGTATTGTTGTGCATACCATGTTGTGTGAAGGTATGTGTTGGGGTTACAGGCTGTTGTATTGTTGTGCATACCATGTTGTGTGAAGGTATGTGTTGGGGTTACAGGCTGTTGTATTGTTGTGCATACCATGTTGTGTGAAGGTATGTGTTGGGGTTACAGGCTGTTGTATTGTTTGCATACCATGTTGTGTGAAGGTATGTGTTGGGGTTACAGGCTGTTGTATTGTTGTGCATACCATGTTGTGTGAAGGTATGTGTTGGGGTTACAGGCTGTTGTATTGTTGTGCATACCATGTTGTGTGAAGGTATGTGTTGGGGTTACAGGCTGTTGTATTGTTGTGCATACCATGTTGTGTGAAGGTATGTGTTGGGGTGGCTCTGGCGCCCTAGAACACTTGTGTGACTTACAGGCTGTTGTATTGTTGTGCATACCATATTGTGTGAAGGTATGTGTTGGGGTTACAGGCTGTTGTATTGTTGTGCATACCATGTTGTGTGAAGGTATGTGTTGGGGTTACAGGCTGTTGTATTGTTGTGCATACCATGTTGTGTGAAGGTATGTGTTGGGGTTACAGGCTGTTGTATTGTTGTGCATACCATGTTGTGTGAAGGTCTGTGTTGGGGTTACAGGCTGTTGTATTGTTGTGCATACCATGTTGTGTGAAGGTCTGTGTTGGGGTTACAGGCTGTTGTATTGTTGTGCATACCATGTTGTGTGAAGGTATGTGTTGGGGTTACAGGCTGTTGTATTGTTGTGCATACCATGTTGTGCAAACGAAAAAATGTTGACTTGACAGTGATATTTTCATACAGTAATGGTGAGAGATATTTGTTCCCATGTCTTGTTTACGAGTGTGCCTGGCTGCCATGTCCAAATAGACTGGTGTCTTTTTAGGGGAAGACCTGGTCATAGGGCAACCTGGACCAACCTAGATCCAAAATGGCAGATCAGGATACACTAGAACCATTGTGTTCCTTGTCAATTGGCTCCGTGGACCCACAACGTTTCTCTACAGTGCACTGCCCTAGGACTGGCACCCCCTGGCCCTGGTTTTACTGCACTGTACCTGGCACAGGCCAGACATTCCCTGTTTACTCTCTGCTGTTGTTTCGGCTGACACCAGCCACTTGGTTTCAGCTGCTTGGTTCAGTCTAATCGGTTAGGGAGACAGGGCGGCTTTTATTTGGATTTAGCCCTGTTAAGCAGGTGGGTTTCTGTCCCGGTTTCAATAGGAGCCATGTTTTATATACAAACTGCCTGGGTTAGTAAGCCAGAAGGGCCTAGGGTGGTTGTGTTGTTAGTTACAGTGGCCCATACTGTGAGATTATGGTTCCAGCCACAAAAGACACCTATGAAGTTATGTTAGTTTTACTTTTGAATAGTTACTATACATTATTCTCAACACAATACGTGTTGTCTTCTTCTTTGAGTAATGTATTCATTGGCAAGGTAATTGAGAGGGTAGAAGGATCCTGCATGCTTCAGGTGTCCATGCATATGATTCTTCTTGAGCTACTCCTGATTTCTAGGAGATTTACCTCCTTCAGCACACAAAACATATTTATCTTGCAGGAGCACCGTCTTGTCTGAAAAAAAGAAACGGAGAAAACAAACAGTGTTTTTTCCTCTTGATGCAAATTCAAGTAATACCCGTTGCAGAGTAAATCCTACAAATTAGCATTTAATCCAGCGCTTAAGGCATAACTGGAGCACAAATCTGGAGTGATAATTTGCAGTTTTACGGTCTGAATGGATGGCTCACTCACATATTTAGAGGCTTGGGCCAGCCAGCCAGCCAGTCGGCACTTAAAACACAGGTAGTAATGCAGATGGGCTAGCTTGCTCCGTCAACCCAGCTTTAGCTAACACAATAACCCAGCTTCAGTAAACAACTCAAAACAACAACAACTAAATTTAGGCCCTCTAGATGGCTGTGGCACATTGTTTTTGTGGAATGAAACTAGCTCCTTTAGCAGAAGCGTCAGCTAACAGCTAACACTATGACACAGCTTCAGCTAACAGCTAACACTAAGACACAGCTAACACTATGACACAGCTTCCGTTAACACTATGATACAGCTTCAGCTAACACTATGACATAGCTTCAGCTAACAGCTAACACTATGACACAGCTTCAGCTAACACTATGACACAGCTTCAGCTAATAGGTAACACTATGGCACAGCTTCAGAAACAACAACTCTTGCCCCAACACTGCACTGTATCCCATCTAGATATGGCTGTGACATATTGTTTATGTGGTGCCCACTCTGGTAGAGCCAGTCCACTTTTCTCCCCATTATTCAGAGGGGGAAGTCTGACCTATTTATGCTCAATGCATTAGCTAGAAGTGTGCTTCAGCTTCATTTTGTATCAGCCCAGGCAACAGTTGTTATCTTTGGCCTTGGGTAGACCATGATTGCATTCCAAATGGCACCACTTTCTCTTTAGTGCACTACGTTTGACCAGGGCCCTAGTCAAATATAGCACACTATATAGGGAATAGGGTGCCTTTTGATACGCACCCCAGGGCTAACAGGGCTGAGTGTCTGTCAAGCTACACCCAGGAGTGTTCATTAGGGCCTCTCTGAAAAACTAGCTGAGTAACCTGACTAAAGAGCTTGTAGGCTACAAACCTTTCCATGGTAAATGGCTGTGTCACTTTACTGCCCTTACATTTGCCATTGAAAGCCAATTGTTTTCCCTATATCCATCCACACAGTCAAATGTACCCTGACTTCCACATACTGTAGTTACTTTGAACAGAGTAGTCTATTGTCAGTTCATTCTCTAAACCTCTCCTCTGATGTCTTTCCCAGTTTATTGACAAGGAACACGTGCAAAAGCTTCTGCAGCCGGTTTGTTTTTGGAGAAGGAGGGTGTTTTCTTGGGTTGTTTTTGACACGTTTGAGATGCCTGGAGTTCTTTCTTCCATTCCAGTGTACTTACTTACACCCCGGCAACATGTACACAGTAATTATTCTAGAATCATAAGAACATCTGTTTGAAGAGCATAGACGTTCAGGTACTCGGCTGACACCATTCCATCAGGCCTGCAGGACAGCTTGTTTGACAGGTCGTGTGAAAGGTGTTGAGCAGACCTGTTTGAGACCAGCCCAGGGAAGGATCCAAGTCACTCACAATAGAGCTTAGAGGCGTTTCCACAACCATCAAGTAAACCAGTGGACAGAAAGAAAGAGTTTGTGGCCTACATATGTTCTTACCGTTTAACAGCCTATATCTACAATGGTGGTGTGGTATAATGCATAGCCTTGGTTATTATTCTTCCCAGTAGAGCTTCTCATGCAATGTTAACCTGACACTCCTGGGCAAACGCCCTCCCTCCGATCCTATTCATCACAACCATAACTCCAACTCCAACTCCAACACGTCAGTCCCAGATGCACTCCCCGAACCCTTGACCCCTGGGCCCCGAGTTATACTAACAATACTCTGTTAATAGGGCCCCATATAGACTTTTCTTTCAATGACTGTCTGTATGAGGGGAATAATACAGCAGTGTACATTACACCAAGGTGTGGGAGGTTGAACAGTCCAGTCACCACAATGTCCGGGTCATAGGCTCAGTCTGGAAATGTACGTTGTGTTTTTCCATTGCTTGTTATACTTCAGCCCACACCAGTTTCCTACAGTACAATGCTGCTACTAACAGTCCATGTCCGAGGCAGTCACTAACAGATGCCATGGAGCAGACAGATCTATGTACAGTAAGATTCTGTTTATGTTGCTGGGCTGGTGTCCTCTGTGCTAAGAACAGGGTCACGGACATTCTAGAACCAGATGTTGAAAGCCAATAAAAACTGACAAGTCATACCAGAGTGACTGTCAGTTTGTCCCTGCTGTACAGTACGTGACAAATAGGTGCTCTTTCCATCTCTGTGACTGAAGTTTGCCGACACTTCTTATAAAGTCAGAAGAGCACAGATTCAAATCGAAATAAAACAGGCCAAACTACAATATAAGACTTGGAAGGCTACACATTTGAATCTAAGCCATCTGCCGTAAAAACAGGTCAAACTGTAACGGGTCAAACCAAACACTATCAACGAGGGCCGTTGTGTCCTGTTGTCTCCCGGCTGTGCTGTAATGTTTATTAAAATCCCCTTTGTGGTTGTATTAGACATGCTCCAGTGTCGGAGTGGCATTTTCAACATCCGTACAAAGCTACATCTCATTACATAAAATATGAAAACACACACAACCACAAATGCGTGCACACACACAATCGCACACACATTAACACTGAACGCAGGCACACAAAGACACACATACAAACGTGTGCACACACGCATATACAAACATACACTACCATACTATGAAAAAAAGTCCAAACACTCACAGTGTGAGGGGTGATTTCCCCATGTGATTAGACTGGAAAGAGCCAAAACTCAACAAGAGAATATTTCCATACGGAAGAGGATGAAAACCTGTTAATAAGAACTGTGCACCCACAATGCATGCGTGTCTGTCTGTCTGTCTGTCTGTCTGTCTGTCTGTCTGTCTGTCTGTCTGTCTGTCTGTCTGTCTGTCTGTCTGTCTGTCTGTCTGTCTGTCTGTCTGTCTGTCTGTCTGTCTGTCTGTCTGTCTGTCTGTCTGTCTGTCTGTCTGTCTGTCTGTCTGTCTGTCTGTCTGTCTGTCTGTCTGTCTGTCTGTCTGTCTGTCTGTCTGTCTGTCTGTCTGTCTGTCTGTCTGTCTGTCTGTCTGTCTGTCTGTCTGTCTGTCTGTCTGTCTGTCTGTCTGTCTGTCTGTCTGTCTGTCTGTCTGTCTGTCTGTCTGTCTGTCTGTCTGTCTGTCTGTCTGTCTGTGTGTGTGTGTGTGTGTGTGTGTGTGTGTGTGTGTGTGTGTGTGTGTGTGTGTGTGTGTGTGTGTGTGTGTGTGTGTGTGTGTGTGTGTGTGTGTGTGTGTGTGTGTGTGCGTGATGGAGGTTGGACCTGGCAGAGCGGGCATGGGTCATAAAGGTTTTACTTCTTATCTCACCCCTCATATTCTCACCCGGCATATTCCCAAGTTGTTGATTATGGTACTGGACCGATTTGATTTTGAAAAGGTTGAGAGAGGAGGAGAGGAGGAGGTGAAACACTTATTCCTGTCTGCCGGCAAGACGAGCGGGAGGGAAGAAAGTAGATCAAATGAGAAAACAATTACAGCGAGTCACCATGCAGGCACCTAAGGTTATTGTTTTTAATGACAGCCACATCCTGGTGCAGGAGCCAGACAACCAGACGACTAGACCACCTCGGCTATGCTGCACTGCCTCAATGGGAACTGAGAACTGAGCGGTGGGGTAAGCTTTGTCCCTCATCACAAGACGAAAACAGTGTGTGTGTGTGTGTGTGTGTGTCTCTACCAACAAGGTGAGCATGTCTGCCGAACACACACAGATAAGCATGAACACAAAAAAATGCTGAGTCAAGTTTACAGAATACCGTCCCGTGCCTTGCCTTTCGTTTCACCTCAGGGTGAGTGTTTAATGGTCCACCCCCTCATAGATACAGAAATGTACAGCCCTAGGAGATCCTCACACATTTACTGAACAATATGTAGCCAATCTTCCATTGTCTTAGTTGAGCCAGCGCCACCCTGAAGCACATGCCTACATTACATTGGTTTTGGCCACAGGGTGTGCTGGTTCCATCGTTTTCTTTCCCAATTGTGGTAGTCAGTAAACATCTGCAGGGCCGTACTATGCCAGTCATTCCCTCTGTGGTTTACTGTGGATTGGCTTCCTCTGTGGTCCTCTAGTCTATAGACTCACACGTGTCTGTATTGGCTGTATGACAGACTGTATGATGGGCTGTGGGTTGATGATGTGGCTGCTGATTTGGGGCACTGGTAGCAATACACAAAGTAAGCATGTACAGTTTGTCTTATTTCATTGTACAATGTTCAATTATGTTATAATTGCAGACCTAGAATATTAAGTTTTCATCGCAAATCTGCCCGAATGAAGGTCATGGTGAGATGATGAGCTTTGAAAAACCAAACAACTATCTTTGGGTTTTGGGAGCCTATATTTCTTGGCCAGTTGTGATTGATTCTTGGATGAGAATGAGCGGACGCTGTGGTGTGGCGTTGGATTACAAATTACATCCGTATTGGAAAGACGAGAATTCTTTGCCGGAGGTCCGACCTTGAGGCTAGCCCATTAGAAATCAATAGGCCTCTGCGTCTGAATTGGCTAAATGCTTTCCTTAAGGACTTCTACCCCATAATCATCATATTACCGCCAATGTCTAGTGGAAATCTGTCTGTGGCAAAGACTAGGCAGTTTGAATCAAGATCAGGTGTGGGCTCTTTGCTAAACTTAAATGCCACAAGCTGTGATATTTACAGCTATAATACCCTCAACTTGATAGCAAACCAAGTGGCGGTCAATGGGTTGCCATTTTGTTGTTTTTCTAATTAATTAAGGATTGGGCCTTTAAAAAAGGAGGGAAGTGTAAACAGGAGCAATGTGACACGGAGGACTAGAGTCACTTACAAGGAGATTGAATGTATGATTGGGCATTTCTTTTTTGGGACGACACCAATCTATATTTAGCAAAAGGGTAACGATACAGGGCAGATACTGAAGGACAGAGAAATGTGTCAGACATACTCTTTTACTGCACGCTACATTGCTTAGGACTGGGGAGGACATTGATGAAAATCTCATTATCCAATGAATTAAGAATATATTTAGTGGGTGTGTTAGGGACATACTCTGATTGGTTGGGTTTTAATGAGTGATTTGATTAGTCATTCTACTATTTAATACTTTGTGACTTGTCCTTAAATGACCCTAGTTAACGTCGAAACCTACCTATATAGAATGGTATTATATAGGCCTAAGTCTAGAACATGTGTTTTACGTTTCATGAATGTCACATAGACCGTTATTGCAGAGGCCAGCCAAGAAGGTCAAATATACTGCCATGATTTCAATCAACCATCTACAATGAGTTAATACTATATTCAAATGAATGTCAGTAAGCTGGGACATACACTTACAATACATTTCCTGCTGCATGAGTCTGTGCATGCTACTCAAGACCACTGGCTGTTTTGTCCATTGGCTACTATTTTTATCCAATGAAACATATTGTACTTGAATCAAATAACATTGTATGTTCTTAAATTAGAAACATCACTGGTTTAGCTATATTGCTCAGTATTTCTACAGTAATGTAGTTAATCACTTGTGGTTACTGTATTTCTACAGTAATGTAGTTAGTCTCTTGCAGTTACTGTATTTCTACAGTAATGTAGTTAATCTCTTGTGGTACTGTATTTCTACAGTAATGTATTTAATCTCTTGTGGTTACTGTTTTTCTACAGTAATGTAGTTAATATTTCTATAATGCATTTGCAAGAGCTTACTATCTTTCACTGATTGCTCACAGTACTGTTATTTTCTAAATATGAAGTTTATGATAAATGGAGTGTATTTGCTTTGGCCGCTGATGTTTAAGTGTAGCCATATGTGAAAGCAATTTCAATTGGTTTAAGATTTAACTGTAAAGGATAATTATAGAGAAAATATAATTGTTTTTTAATTGAACACATTTGTATTTGTTTTGTTATTTTTTACCTCCAACCACCCATCTCATTCCCCCAACCTCACCCAGCCAACATGCCTCTACCCCCAACCTCCCATCCCATTCCCCCAACCTCACCCAGCCAACATGTCTCCACCCCCAACCTCCCATCACATCCCCCAACCCCACCCAGCCAACATGTCTCTATCTCCAACCTCCCATCACATTCCCCCAACCCCACCCAGCCAACATGTCTCTATCTCCAACCTCCCATCACATTCCCCCAACCCCACCCAGCCAACATGTCTCCACCCCCAACCTCCCATCACATTCCCCCAACCCCACCCAGCCAACATGTCTCACCCCCAACCTCCCATCACATTCCCCCAACCCCACCCAGCCAACATGTCTCTATCTCCAACCTCCCATCACATTCCCCCAACCCCACCCAGCCAACATGTCTCTATCTCCAACCTCCCATCACATTCCCCCAACCCCACCCAGCCAACATGCCTCTACCTCCAACCTCTCATCACATTCCCCCAACCCCACCCAGCCAACATGTCTCCACCCCCAACCTCTCATCACATTCCCCCAACCTCACCCAGCCAACATGTCTCTATCTCCAACCTCTCATCACATTCCCCCAACCCCACCCAGCCAACATGTCTCCATCCCCAACCTCTCATCACATTCCCCCAACCCCACCCAGCCAACATGTCTCTATCTCCAACCTCCCATCACATTCCCCCAACCCCACCCAGCCAACATGTCTCCACCCCCAACCTCTCATCACATTCCCCCAACCCCACCCAGCCAACATGTCTCCACCCCCAACCTCCCATCACATTCCCCCAACCCCACCCAGCCAACATGTCTCTATCTCCAACCTCCCATCACATTCAACCCAACCTCCCAACCCCAACCCCAGCCAACATGTCTCCACCCCCAACCTCCCATCACATTCCCCCAACCCCACCCAGCCAACATGTCTCTATCTCCAACCTCTCATCACATTCCCCCAACCCCACCCAGCCAACATGTCCCACCCCCAAGCCATCACATTCCCCCAACCTCACCCAGCCAACATGTCTCTATCCCAACCTCTCATCACATTCCCCCAACCCCACCCAGCCAACATGTCTCCACCCCCAACCTCTCATCACATTCCCCCAACCCCACCCAGCCAACATGTCTCCACCCCCAACCTCCCATCACATTCCCCCAACCCCACCCAGCCAACATGTCTCAATCTCCAACCTCCCATCACATTCACCCAACCCCACCCAGCCAACATGTCTCCACCCCCAACCTCCCATCACATTCCCCCAACCCCACCCAGCCAACATGTCTCCACCCCCAACCTCCCATCACATTCCCCCAACCCCACCCAGCCAACATGTCTCTATCTCCAACCTCCCATCACATTCCCCCAACCCCACCCAGCCAACATGTCTCTATCTCCAACCTCCCATCACATTCCCCCAACCCCACCCAGCCAACATGCCTCTACCTCCAACCTCTCATCACATTCCCCCAACCCCACCCAGCCAACATGTCTCCACCCCCAACCTCTCATCACATTCCCCCAACCTCACCCAGCCAACATGTCTCTATCTCCAACCTCTCATCACATTCCCCCAACCCCACCCAGCCAACATGTCTCTATCTCCAACCTCCCATCACATTCCCCCAACCCCACCCAGCCAACATGTCTCCACACCAACCTCTCATCACATTCCCCCAACCCCACCCAGCCAACATGTATCCACCCCCAACCTCCCATCACATCCCCCAACCCCACCCAGCCAACATGTCTCTATCGCCAACCTCTCATCACATTCCCCCAACCCCACCCAGCCAACATGTCTCTATCTCCAACCTCCCATCACATTCCCCCAACCCCACCCAGCCAACATGCCTCTACCTCCAACCTCTCATCACATTCCCCCAACCCCACCCAGCCAAAATGTCTCCACACCAACCTCCCATCACATTCCCCCAACCCCACCCAGCCAACATGCCTCTACCACCAACCTCCCATCTCATTCACCCAACCCCACCCAGCCAACATGTCTCCACCACCACGTCAGTCATCCACCACACCCCCACCCTCCCAGCGACCAGAGAAAACCTCCCCATACCACTCCTTCCCCATGCGCCTGAAAGCAAAGGGGAAAAAAAATAGGAAAATAGGTATAAATATATTGTTTATTTGTATGTATGTGTTGGGCTTTAGCTAAGATTATTCTATTCATAGTCAAGTATTTTGTACAGGCCTCAATTGTTCCTTGACTAGCACCATTCATTCTCGCTGTCGATAATTCTAATGTTACAACTTCCATCTGTAAATAGCCCACCCAATCTATCTACGTCATCCCCACACCAGTATCTCTACTTGCACATCATCATCTGCTCATTTATCACTCCAGTGTTAATTTGCTATATTGTAACTATTCACTCCTATGGCCTATTTATTGCCTACCTCCTCATGCCTTTTGCACACACTGTATATAGACTTTCTTTTTTCTACTGTGTCATTTATTTGTTTATTGTGTTATTGGCTTATTGTTTACTCCATGTGTAATTGTTGTCTGTGTCACACTGCTTTGCTTTATCTTGGCCAGGTCACAGTTGCAAATGAGAACTTATTCTCAACTGGCCTACCTGGTTAAATAAAGGTGAAATAACTAAATAAATAAAACAGTAACTGTATCTATCCACTGGTGAATTGGGAGAGAGTAAGGTGGTTGCCATCTAAGAGCCAACATGTTTTTTGGGACAGTGCTGCCTGCCAGCAGTAATCGTCTCTGATTGATTGAGATTCAAGGATTCATTGTTAAGTAACATAATACTGTAGATGCATAGCATTGATTATTTATAGTCGTGCATTTCAAAATTAATTTTGTGACTTTGCCTCAGAATTAATTTAACTGCAGGGCATATCACATTTCAACAAAAACGTTGGCAACAGACAGTGAACTTTTGGATAGAGAATCATTTCAGCTGACATTTTTCCTATTTCACAACTGAATTCTATTTCCCCCTTCAAACATTTCATTATTTAACTACATATCTGAACTGTACAATACACCTCTCTACTCTATATTCAACTCTCATCACAGTGTGGGGAAGGAAAACAAGTGGTAGAATGTGAGAAAGGATGAGGGAAACGAAGAGAAAGGATGAGGGTAAGGAAGAGAAAGGATGAGAGAGCAAAATCCCTTGAGGGCAAGAGGACAACCCTAGGTCTCCTATGAATCTTTATATCATTTCCCACTGTAAAAAACAACCTGGCCTATACACTTTTAGAAAAAAAGGGCTCCTAAATGGTTCTTCAGCTGTCCCCATAGGAGAACCCTTTTTGGTTCCAGGTATAACCCTTTCAGGTTCGAGATATAACTCTTTTGGGTTCCATCTAAAACCCTCTCTGTAAAGGATTCTACATGGAACTCAAAATGGTTATAGCTGGATCCAAAAGGGTTCTACCTAGAACCAAAACGGGTTCTTCAAAGGGCTCTCCTATGGGAACAGCTGAAAAAACATTTTAGGTTCTAGATAGCACATTTTTTTCTAAGAGTATAGAGCACAAAAACCTTAAAGGTCCAATGCCATAATTTTTTATCTCAATATCAAATCATTTCTGGGTAACAACTAAGTACCTTACTGTAATTGTTTTCAATTAAAATGGTCAAAAATAAACAAAAAAATAGCCTCTTAGCGAAGAGCAATTTCTCAAGAATTTTGCTAGGACTGTCTGGGAGTGGGTCTGAGTGGGGAGAGGAAAACTGAAAATCTCCTCTCTGTTATTGGCAGAGAGGCTCCCACCAAAACAGGCTGAAATTTCAGGGGGTCTTTTCAAACAGCTCTTAATCTAAAAGGGCATTATCATCATTTTCACAGTATTATTTCAACCTAATAGTGTGGAAATATATATAATGCACTTGGCCTTTAATATAGCCCCTACATTAGCACAACTAAAACGACCCTGTATCATTAAACATCTCATTGGACTTATCCTCCATCCCCTGGACCTATTAATAGATAGAAAAATAGGTTTACCCAGGAAATGAATAGTAGTATTCTTGGTAATCTATGCCTTATGTGTACAAAATCAGAACATTCAAATTTCCCCCTGCCGCCATCTGTGCATACAATTGATTGCATTTAGGTATAATAAGATTAAGGCTCAATGCAAATGTTCTGCCGATCTGTCGTATTATACAGTATACCCTTAAGTAGGAGGCAAATACACATAGTAACAGGACATTGAACAGTCGATAAGGGGAATAGCACACAGTAACAGGACATTGAGCAGTAGCTAAGGGGAATAGCATACAGTAACAGGACATTGAGCAGTAGCTAAGGGGAATAGCATACAGTAACAGGACATTGAGCAGTAGCTAAGGGGAATAGCATACAGTAACAGGACATTGAGCAGTAGCTAAGGGGAATAGCATACAGTAATAGGACATTGAGCAGTAGCTAAGGGGAAAAGCATACAGTAACAGGACATTGAGCAGTAGCTAAGGGGAATAGCATACAGTAACAGGACATTGAGCAGTAGCTAAGGGGAATAGCATACAGTAATAGGACATTGAGCAGTAGCTAAGGGGAATAGCATACAGTAACAGGACATTGAGCAGTAGCTAAGGGGAATAGCATACAGTAATAGGACATTGAGCAGTAGCTAAGGGGAATAGCATACAGTAACAGGACATTGAGCAGTAGCTAAGGGGAATAGCATACAGTAACAGGATATTGAGCAGTCGCTAAGGGGAATAGCATACAGTAACAGGACATTGAGCAGTAGCTAAGGAGAATAGCATACAGTAATAGGACATTGAGCAGTAGCTAAGGGGAATAGCATACAGTAACAGGACATTGAGCAGTAGCTAAGGGGAATAGCATACAGTAGCAGGACATTGAACAGTAGCTAAGGGGAATAGCATACAGTAACAGGACATTGAGCAGTCGCTAAGGGGAATAGCACACAGTAACAGGACATTGAACAGTTGTTAAGGGGAATAGCACACAGTAACAGGACATTGAACAGTCGCTAAGGGGAATAGCACACAGTAACA
This sequence comes from Oncorhynchus gorbuscha, assembly GCF_021184085.1. Classification (NCBI taxonomy): domain Eukaryota; kingdom Metazoa; phylum Chordata; class Actinopteri; order Salmoniformes; family Salmonidae; genus Oncorhynchus; species Oncorhynchus gorbuscha. Next base: position 56,395,938 of record NC_060189.1, read on the forward strand.
GGACATTGAATAGCGCTAAGGGGAATAGCACACAGTAACAGGACATTGAACAGTCGTTAAGGGGAATAGCATACAGTAACAGGACATTAAACAGTCACTAAGGGGAAAAAACATCAGCTGTTTGTGTAAATACATAGGATATTATGGACTGTATACACTGTATATATATTAAGGTCCAAAATGACTGGCACTCTTGATAAAAGGTGAGCAAAAAAACTATTAAATACATAATACAGATACTGAGCTAAATTGTATGCGCCAATAGTTTTTTGTCTTGTATTATTTTATACTAATTCAAATGCTAAGAGAAATACATTTAGTTTAACAAGTAATCGTTGACTTTATACAAACAGGCAGGTCGTGACCTGTATAGCCTCAAGGCAGACCCTTTTGAAGTATACAGTAGTAGAAGGTTACATTATGTAGTGTAAGCAACAATGTCTACAGTGCATCCGTCCGTCTTAACCTGGCTGATGACCAGTGGCTCGGTAGACTGTGTTGTACGTGTTAAAGCCCCAGCTTTATCTGCGTTCTGTACATTCAACCCACTCTTAGAAAGAGAGATTCTACACGGAGTATATAAAACATTAGGAACACGTTCCTAATATTGAGTTGCATCCCCTTTTGCCCTCAGAACAGCCTCAACTCTTTGGGGTACGTACTCTACAAGGTGTCAAAAGCGTTCCACAGGGACAATGGCCCATGTTGACTCCAATGGTTCCCACAGTTGTGTCAAGTTGGCTGGATGTCCTTTGGGTGGTGGACCATTAATACACACGGGAAACTGTTGAGTGTGAAAAACCCAGCAGCGTAGCAGTTCTTGACACACTCAACCATGTGCACCTGGCACCTACTATCATACCCCGTTCAAAGGCACTTCAATATTTTGTCTTGATCCTACACCCTCTGAATGGCGCACATACACAATCCATGTCTCAATTGTCTCAAGACTTAAAAATCCTTCTTTAACCTGTCTCCTCCCCATCATCTACACTGATTGAAGTGGATTTAACAAGTGACATCAATAAGGGATCATAGCTTTCACCTGGATTGACCTGGTCAGTCTGTCTCATGGAAAGAGCAGGTGATTGTCACGTTCTGACCTTTATTTCCTTTGTTTTGTCTTTATTTAGTATGGTCAGGGCGTGAGTTGGGTTGGGCAGTCTATGTTTGTGTTTCTATGTTTTTTCTATTTCTGTGTTTGGCCTGATATGGTTCTCAATCAGAGGCAGCTGTTTATCGTTGTCCCTGATTGAGAACCATATTTAGGTAACCATGGACACTTACCACGCTGCGTATTGGTCCGGTCCTTGCTACACTTCTTCAGACGAAGAGGAGGAAATCTGCCGTTACAGTGATCCTAATGTTTTGTACACTCAGTGTATATTGGCTATGAAAGCAAAGTTCATATATACTGATACCTGGCCTTTTCACCTTGTACCTATCAGCATGGTTCCAGCGATGATGGTGCATGCATAACCAGGCCAGCTAAGTACTTGTTTTGGTTCTGTTCGGTCCAGTAGTGTTAAAAGCCCTAGACAGGGTGTTAGCCCCACTGCTGAGGACAAGATAACCTGACTGACCTGGAATCAGCGGGAGAGCAAATCTCACCTCAGGTCTGTTACGACCCTAACACTCCCTAATCAATATTCTGGACTTGTGTGTGATCCAGTCTCCTATCCTCACATCACCTACACAGGGCAGCCCCCCTGGAACCAAATCCCTTGATGTAAACCCGAGCCCACTTAGGTAACAGACCCAACACAGGTTAATGCAATAGCCACGAGCAGGGGGAACGGCTCAAAACATATGGGAACCTGACTTGGACTGACCTCAGCCTAAACATTACACAAGTACTACTACTGCTGTATGTAACCTCGTTCCACACAGCCCCAATTCATTTCAATGCATACATTTGGATAAGCAGATACCACACACATGGGTATACAATCAGATTTAATCAGTGCAGATGGTAAACATGTGTAGTGAAAGCCAGACAAAGCAGAACGGGAAGGGGGAGGTCTGTTTGTGCTGGTCCACCTGTAGTCACTTACATGCCTCAACAGAACAGAGTGGAGGTATACTCTTCCTCCGTGCTGTTTCACAATGCCAGCGCAAACGCATAGACAGATGCTACTGGGCTACGTTCCAGCTGCTGTGATCATTTGGGCCACACAAATAGCTTCTACCTTCATAGTCTGTTACTGTCAAATAGTTAATGGATAAATCATTAGAAATGGCTCCTGAGGTTCCTTCCTTGAATTGAATTCTGGGTAATTGGATTGAATGGGGCCACCTCATTGGCCTACATACGTATTTATATTGTACTTAAGGCGCTTAATGCCAATGACACTGATCTGATGGGACTGACATGAAAGCTTTTCTATCCGTGGGGCTGTTATGACGAGAGGGAGGGGAGGGCTGTTATGAGGTCTTTGGACGAGAGGGAGGGGAGGGGGGAAAAAGAAGATCTACCCAGAATAGAATAGAAGAGAAACGTCATCGCAGCCGCTTTTGTTAGAAAGCTCCGATGACGTGTCAATTTCAATGTGTTATTTTTACTGACGTCGCCGAATGAACACGGCGGTCGGGGCTCGCACTCGAGCGGCCACGGCGTCTTGCGTTCCGTCTGAGACAGCTCAGGGTGCTGAAACCAAAAGAGGTTCTTCTGCAAATTTCGGAGGAACGTTTCTTTGCTAATACACGCTGCTCGACTCGAGCGAGGAGAGAAAGTATGCTAAGTACTCCCAATGTTTATTCCCTTGACCTAGAAACTCCACATCCCTACAGTCCTTGGCTGGCACACACACTGCATAGGTACATACCCAGTGTTCATAGCAGTCATAAATGATTTCCTCACTCACTACCTGTGCTACGTCTCCCTTGCAAGATCAGTCCCGAAAGTTATCAGGCTAAGTAAACGTGTTATCAGAGTAAGTAAAAAGTAATCACGCTACGTAAACGTGCTATCAGGTTAAGTAAAAAGTTATCAGGCTAAGTAAACGTGCTATCAGGGTAAGTAAAAAGTTAGCACGCTAAGTAAACGTGCTATCAGGGTAAGTAAAAAGTTATCAGGCTAAGTAAACGTGCTATCAAGGTAAGTAAAAAGTTATCAGGCTAAGTAAACGTGCTATCAAGGTAAGTAAAAAGTTATCAGGCTAAGTAAATGTGCTATCAAGGTAAGTAAAAAGTGATCACGCTAAGTAAACGTGCTATCAGGGTAAGTAAAAAGTTATCAGGCTAAGTAAACGTGCTATCAAGGTAAGTAAAAAGTTATCAGGCTATGTAAACAAGTCCTCTGATGAAATGAAGAAAAAAAATGAAAAATGAGTTATTCTGTTTGCTCAGAGATTGACATACTTTCAGAGATGAAACACATTGAAATGACTATGGGTCTATAATCTGCAATGAAGGGAGTAACAGAGATCTAATGACCCACAGTGTTGAGGGCATGAGCAGTTGACGTCAGGTAGGAGCATGGTACAGACTCTTCACCCTCGAGAGCCCATTCTTCAAGACACCGGCCTACACAGGTTAATTACATGGCTTAACATATAGCATGAACACATAGCATGCTATCTGCCCAATGGGCAGTCGGCGGGCTTGTCGTTATGCTCAAATGTACATTACATTTCCATGGATGAGGCAGAGAGACGTGAGTCAAGTTAACACGTTTACTGAGAAGATATCATGGCAACAATACAGGTTATGGATCAGGGTCTTTGAACCTGACCATTACAAAACAAACTCTTTACAAGACATTGTTTACTACCGTGTTTGTACAATGCCTTTCTGTAAACAGGAAGTAAACAGGAAGTCAGATTACGACCCCTGTATGCCGCCCATCTGGCCATTAACATGCATTGAGCGAGATCCAAAATCCATTTAGCTAAGAGTAAACACGTTTTGTAATGTGCTACACTCCAAGTTATCCCGAAGCATCCAGTCATTCATACAAGTGCATCATTAACTTCGGAAGACTTTGAAAGAGGCGGCTAGTTGGATATCCATGATGAGACTATTAAAGAGACAATCATTTACTTTTTTGAAGTCACCTTGATTTGGTATTAAGTACAAGCAATTAACCCTGGACGACATGTAGATTTAACCAGTTAATTACTTATTGGCTTACTGCTGCGTGTCCCACTTTGATGACTTCTTACTTCCTGGAGAATAATACAAACATTCCATATTGATCCGCTTACTCTTAGTTTGCTTACAGATTACTCAATAAAACAATTATCACTGAGAATGCAAGAGAGAGGGAGGGAGAGAGAGAGAATTAGAGAGAGAGAATTAAGAGAGAAAGTGATAGGAGGGGCTTAGAGAGAGAAAGTGATAGGAGGGGCTTAGAGAGAGAGAAAGTGATAGGAGGGGCTGAGAGACAGAACGTGATAGGTGGGCTGAGAGAGAGAGAAAGTGATAGGTGGGGCTGAGAGAGAGAAAGTGATACAAGGGAATGAGAGAGAGAAAGTGATACAAGGGGCTGAGAGAGAGAAAGTGATAGGAGGGGCTGAGAGAGAGAGAGAGAAAGTGATAGGTGGGGCTGAGAGAGAGAAAGTGATAGAAGGGAATGAGAGAGAGAAAGTGATAGGAGGGGCTGAGAGAGAGAGAAAGTGATAGGAGGGGCTGAGAGAGAGAGAGAGAAAGTGATAGGAGGGGCTGAGAGAGAGAGAAAGTGATAGGTGGGGCTGAGAGAGAGAAAGTGATAGAAGGGAATGAGAGAGAGAAAGTGATAGGAGGGGCTGAGAGAGAGAGAAAGTGATGGGAAGGGCTGAGAGAGAGAAAGTGATAGGAGGGGCTGAGAGAGAGAAAGTGATAGGAGGGGCTGAGGGAGAGAAAGTGATAGGAGGGGCTGAGGGAGAGAAAGTGATAGGAGGGGCTGAGGGAGAGAAAGTGATAGGTGGGGCTGAGGGAGAGAAAGTGATAGAAGGGGCTGAGGGAGAGAACGTGATAGGAGGGGCTGAGGGAGAGAAAGTGATAGGAGGGGCTGAGGGAGAGAAAGTGATAGGAGGGGCTGAGGGAGAGAAAGTGATAGAAGGGGCTGGGAGAGAGAAAGTGATAGGAAGGGCTGAGAGAGAGAAAGTGATAGGAGGGGCTGAGAGAGAGAAAGTGATAGGTGGGGCTGAGAGAGAGAGAAAGTGATAGGTGGGGCTGAGAGAGAGAAAGTGATAGAAGGGAATGAGAGAGAGAAAGTGATAGAAGGGACTGAGAGAGAGAAAGTGATAGGAGGGGCTGAGAGAGAGAGAAAGTGATAGGAGGGGCTGAGAGAGAGAAAGTGATAGGTGGGGCTGAGAGAGAGAAAGTGATAGAAGGGAATGAGAGAGAGAAAGTGATAGGAGGGGCTGAGAGAGAGAAAGTGATAGGAGGGGCTGAGGGAGAGAAAGTGATATAGGAGGGGCTGAGGGAGAGAAAGTGATAGGAGGGGCTGAGGGAGAGAATGTGATAGGAGGGGCCGAGGGAGAGAATGTGATAGGAGGGGCTGAGAGAGAGAGAAAGTGATAGAAGGGAATGAGGGAGAGAAAGTAAGCCTGTGTGGGACCGAGTGTGAGAAAGTGAGAGAAAGAGAGAAAGAGAGAGAAGGAGAATAAGTGAGAGAGTGAGAGAGAGAGAGAGAGAGAGAGAGAGAGAGAGAGAGAGAGAGAGAGAGAGAGAGAGAGAGAGAGAGAGAGAGAGAGAGAGAGAGAGAGAGAGAGAGAGAGAAAGTAAGCCTGTGTGGGACCGAGTGTGAGAAAGTGAGAGGAAGAGAGAGAAGGAGAATAAGTGAGAGAGAGAGAGAGAGAGAGAGAGAGAGAGAGAGAGAGAGAGAGAGAGAAAGGGAGAGCAAAGCAAAAGTTACCTCACAACGTGTTGACCTTGGGCACATCAACGCTACATTCAAGGATGACTGTGCGTGGCCCAGAGTTAGATTGGATTGAATTGTTTTCTACCAGGGACAAATAAAGGCCCTAAAGGAAATACTGTTGGTATTGTTTTGGGGTTCTACATTGATACTAACACTAAAATATGTCCCAGTATAATAGTGTCTAGTGTAGGGCTCAACAGTGTTTGTCCACAGGGGAGAAGTCCACTGTTACAAATTCCCTGCCGGTTACTGTTATCAGCACCTCACAACCCTGAGCTGCACACTCCCCTCTCTATCCCCCACGACTGACCGGAGTCTGAGAGTCAAGGGGGTACCATAAACCTGCCTCTCAAATTCTCCCTGACCTTTGGGACCTGTGTCCTGATAGGTTGCTAGAGATGTTACTAGGGGGCTGGACATCTGCCCATCCTCTTGACTCGAGTCACACAATACCATCAGTTTCTCTCAAGCAGTGGCAGAGTGCAACATCTCTGCCTCTGCTCATCAATAACTGGACTCAATAACACTTTCTGGACTGGTGGGATGCTGTGCCTGCACAAAGTGAGTTGTGTGACATTTGTATATTGTTCTTCACAGTTAGTTGTTACAATGGTGGTACACTGCCTTTGTGTATAGCTGGATTGTAATATGTACAGGTAGAATATACATTGTCATCCTTCCCTTGTTAATAAGCTTGTTGCTATACTTCTGCTATCAGTTGTAGGATTGTGTACAGTGAATGAATTACCTCTGTTTCAAAAACCACCACCATTCCACTACCATTCTACTACTATTCCACTACCATTCTACTACCCTTCCACTACCATTCCACTACCATTCTACTACTATTCCACTACCATTCTACTACCCTTCCACTACCATTCCACTACCATTCCACTACCATTCCACTACCATTCTACTACCCTTCCACTACCATTCCACTACCATTCTACTACCCTTCCACTACCATTCCACTACCCTTCCACTACCATTCCACTACCATTCTACTACCCTTCCACTACCATTCCACTACCATTCTACTACCCTTCCACTACCATTCCACTACCATTCCACTACTATTCCACTACCATTCTACTACCATTCCACTACCATTCTACTACCATTCTACTACCATTCCATTACCATTTCACTACCATTCCACTACCATTCCACTACCATTCTACTACCATTCTACTACCATTCTATTACCATTCTACTACCATTCCACTACTATTCCACTACTATTCCACTACCATTCTACTACCATTCTACTACCATTCCACTACCATTCCACTACCATTCTACTACCATTCTACTACCATTCCACTACCATTCCACTACCATTCCCATGTTTATTTTTTATTTATTGAACCTTTATTTAACTCATCCCCATGTTCATCTTCCTCAGTGTGTTTAAATAAAGTTCCTGTATATGTTAACTCTTGGGTTGCTTTATTCCCCTCTAACTGGGGGTGGAGTCACAAACCAGGAAAATAAGTAGAGCCGGGTCGCTCTCCTTCATCCACAGATAATGATTGACATGGTACTAACCCTAACCCTAATGATTGACATGGTACTAACCCTAACCCTAATGATTGACATGGTACTAACCCTAACCCTAATGATTGACATGGTACTAACCCTAACCCTAATGATTGACATGGTACTAACCCTAACCCTAATGATTGACATGGTACTAACCCTAACCCTAATGATTGACATGGTACTAACCCTAACCCTAATGATTGACATGGTACTAACCCTAACCCTAATGATTGACATGGTACTAACCCTAACCCTAATGATTGACATGGTACTAACCCTAACCCTAATGATTGACATGGTACTAACCCTAACCCTAATGATTGACATGGTACTAACCCTAACCCTAATGATTGACATGGTACTAACCCTAACCCTAATGATTGACATGGTACTAACCCTAACCCTAATGATTGACATGGTACTAACCCTAACCCTAATGATTGACATGGTACTAACCCTAACCCTAATGATTGACATGGTACTAACCCTAACCCTAATGATTGACATGGTACTAACCCTAACCCTAATGATTGACATGGTACTAACCCTAACCCTAATGATTGACATGGTACTAACCCTAACCCTAATGATTGACATGGTACTAACCCTAACCCTAATGATTGACATGGTACTAACCCTAACCCTAATGATTGACATGGTACTAACCCTAACCCTAATGATTGACATGGTACTAACCCTAACCCTAATGATTGACATGGTACTAACCCTAACCCTAATGATTGACATGGTACTAACCCTAACCCTAATGATTGACATGGTACTAACCCTAACCCTAATGATTGACATGGTACTAACTCTGCATCTAAATTCACTACTCTTCTGCTCTAAGTGTGCACCTGTTCACTTCCCCTCATTGCGTTTAGATGCATGGGGAGGAGTGCACAAGTGTACACTTTCCTAGAGAATTGGGATTTAGGCTAACTAGTCGTTATTGCCATGGTTGAGGAGGTGATGTTTCAGTACAATCTGTAGCCAAGCCTGCATTCCCAAACAATTAAATCAGCAGTATTGTTACTGATTGATGGCCGACGGCAAGTGTCTCAGACAGATGGATTAATTGATCCTTCGTTTCCTGTTTTCCGTTAATAACAATTGATGGTATTACAATAAAACAAACAGGATTCAAAATGGAGCTCTGCACAACATCCTGACTCCGAAGGGGAAACTGGCTTTCAGGAGAAACTAGTATGCATGTTCATGTGAATTACCTTCAGTACATACAGTAAACTGGTATTTTGCTGAATTAAAAATAAATTGTCTAAATGGCATTGCCAAAAACCTATAGCATATTTACTCAAAACCAGAACACAGGAAGAGGGATTTGTCCATATATTAAGAGTCAAATTGTCTGGCCACCAGAAAATAAAAAATCTCTACACAGTACTGTGTGTATGTTTGACAAACAGAAGGAACTAAGAGAGGAGGAGGAGGAGGAGGAGGAGGAGGAGGAGGAAGAGGAGGAGGAAGAGGAGGAGGAGGAGGAGGAGGAAGAGGAGGAGGAGGAAGAGGAGGAGGAGGAGGAGGAAACAGCTGAAGAAAGATGTGGTGTTTACAAGACCTTGTAGAGGACAGAAGTGGTGGCAGACACAGGCCCTGTGGCGCTACAAAAAGACAGCCCCTGTGCGTCCAAAATGGCATCCTATTTCCTATATGGTGCACTTTGTAGTGAATAGGGTGCCATTTGGATGCAGCCCCCCAGAGGAGGACAAAGGAGAACCAGGGGGCAAGGACTGGCCAGAAGAGTGGATTTACTACAGCCAGTGTAGCACATAGGGAAATGTGAATCTTACTCCTCAGCCTGAAGTATCGCCACTTGCACCACCGAATAGCTAGCCTTGGTCAGGCGTTTCAGGAGGGAGGTGACGTGTGCTAGCAAAGCAGAGGTCCTGGGTTCGAGTCTCAGTGTGAGCTGAATCAGGAGGAAGCGGTACTCGCTAAGCAGGCAGTGTGATGTCTGTTATACCAGGACATGAGGGGAATTCAAAGCAAAGGTCAAAGGTCCTTGAGGTTAGATTTACTGTATGTTTTACATTGTATACAAATCTAGGTTGGGGTCAATTCAGAAAGTAAACCAAATTGGAATTCCAGTGTATTTCTTGAATTGAAATGGAATAGACCCCAACCCTGAAAAACATGTATATATTCTGGGGGCTTTTGTGTTGGGATAAGATGTGTTAGCAGAGGGGAAAGTGGTTTTGGAAACAACCATGGCAGTTTGATGAGTGGGGATATACTTAAAAATATATACATCAAAAACCTATTTGAGTTAAAGGCTATGCGGTATTGATGCTTGTGGGGTAGAATAGCCTAGCTCTGAGTTCGGAGTGACTGTAATGTATGCCTAAGTGACAACCCGTACAACGGTAGTGGTTGCCCAAAGACAACAGATTATATATACCATTGCTGGGCAGTTTATCTAGTAGAAGTAGACTGTGACGCTAATGTGTGTGTAGAGACCGGAGGTGCTAAACGGAAAATATGACCTATTGGTTCTCTAAAGACTAGCAGCGGTAAACCAGTTCAGAAGAGTGTGTGTGTGTCACCTCCTCTGGGGTTAAACTGTAACCAGAGAGTGTGTGTGTGTTTTGGCCCGGGATCATCCCAGCACAGGGCACTACTTACACTATAATACCGTGTTTTGACAAGCTTTCTTGTAAAAGTCGCTAAGGACAGGCAGACCCCAAGGGCAAAATACACACAGAGAGAGAGAGGGGCGTATAGTCGAACCTCAAAGGCTGCCAATGTCCTATACCTGGTGTCAAAACAGCACTATGTAGTATAGAGCACAGGGTCCATATTCAAAAAGCCTCTTAGTAATGCTGATCTAAAATAAGGTGTCCATATAATCCTAATCATTATGATCTTAAAGGCCAAACTGATCCTAGATCAGTACTAGAGCAGATGGGAGATTGCATATCCCTCGTTGTACTCCCCCCGTCTTAGTATTGTATTTATAGCTCTCAATCAACCAATCATGCTTTATTTTCCATTAACAACAGCGAAACAGGGTTTTACAAGATGAATCAGAATTGTGAATATATAAATGCCACGGCTACAAGCAGCTTTTCCGCTGTGCGTACAAAGCCCTGTCTTTTCAATAGGAAATCCTTTGTTCGCCGTACAAATCCCCACGGTCTCCCATTTAAGCACTCCTGAAAACGAATCTCACTTGAGACTAAACTCCAGCCCACAAAGAGTAATTAAAGAGGCCAGAAATCCACACTGACTGACTGACTGACTGACTGACTGACTGACTGACTGACTGACTGACTGACTGACTGACTGACTGACTGACTGACTGACTGACTGACTGACTGACTGACTGACTGACTGACTGACTGACTGCAGTAGTGAAGCGCTGTTAGGACTTTTAGGAAGAGACCCATCTCCACAGATCTAGAACCCTAGCCCGTCTCCAGCTCCTGTAAAAATTATACATTATTTTCACTTCCCACTTTAAACAAAGATAACTCCCACACACACCTTCCAAATAAAACACTATATATATTCCCCCTCCCTCCATCATTGCCTGAGACCTAGCCGTCTCCCATCATTCCTAAATATTTATGAGTGAACTCAGAGGGATGTCATGTATTTATCCTAATCTTCAGAGTTTTATACACCTCCAACAATGAGACGTACTGTTTGCAGAAGACGGCAGCGAAAAAGAGGGGGATGAATTGACAGTATTTCCTTGGGACGGAAAATAGTGGGAGATATTCCTGGAGGCCCCAAGAATATTTGAGTTGGGCAGAGTTCTATTTGAACTGGGGCGTCTGAGCTGCAAAGCCTGGTCGGTGTGATGATTCATTAAAAGTGCGACGTGATAGGAATTATGATGGGGCTGCTTTGGATCAGCTGGGGAGAGAGCAAAGATAGAGGAGAGAGGGAAGGGGTCAGATGAGTTGAAAGGAAATGAGGGAGCCTGGAGAAGGAGGAGAAAGGGACAGAGATGGAGGTAGAGAGAGAGAGAGAGAGAGATACAGAGTGAGAGAGAGAGAAAGAGAGAGAGAGACAGACAGAGAGAGAGAGAGAGTGAGAGAGAGACAGAGAGAGGTAGAGTGAGAGAGAGAGTGAGAGAGATACAGAGAGTGAGAGATAGAGAGTGTGAGAGAGAGAGAGAGTGAGAGAGAGCGAGAGAGAGAGTGAGAGCAGGGAGTCTGGAGAGGAGGAGGAGGAGAAGGTGGGGGAGAGGAAAGAAAGGGACAGAGAGAGACAGACAGACAGACAGAGAGAGAGAGAGAGAGAGAGAGAGAGAGAGAGAGAGAGAGAGAGAGAGAGAGAGAGAGAGAGAGAGAGAGAGAGAGAGAGAGAGAGCGAGAGAGGGAGTCTGGAGAGGAGGAGGAGGAGAAGGTGGGGGAGAGGAAAGAAAGGGACAGAGAGGGACAGTTGTACTAGATTACTGTTTCTGGTGGTTACATAACTGTGTTCTACTGCTAGGTAGCTAGGCTACTCTCATTTAGCTGACTTGTAGCAATATTTTATGAGCAGGATTTCAAGCATAGTGTACATACTGGTGCAAGCACCACCACAACACTGTCTGCTGGTAGATGTACTGTAGCTAACTTCACCTTGGTCATGGCCATCTCTGCAGCCCCCAAATAAATCCCATAGAGAAGTGCTCTCGCTCTCTCTCCTGCCCCTCTCAACTGTACTGTACCGCCTGCCTGCTGACATCCAAGGTCCAAGGTGACATTGGCGCCCGGGCTGAAAGGGCACAGCTTCTCGCGCCACTGCAAATATTTTTCACCTTATTAAATATACATCAGTAGATGGGTCCGGGGCCATATCTGAGGTAGCTCTCTCTCACCTGAGCCAAGGTTACTGTGATTGATGTTATTTCTAACCTCTTGTCTTGAACGGCCCGGCTGGTTTTTAGTTTTGCCCTCCCGTCGAACGGTCGTCTGTGTGTAAGGACAGCAGGGAGAGAGAGGGATGCAAGAAGGGGGGAGTAGAGGGCAGGGAGTGTGTTCTTAGAAAGCATCCTGATCTTTGAAGCATCTCTGTCTGGCTAACTGCACATGGTCCTCTCCTCTCTCTCTCTCTCTCTCTCTCTCTCTCTCTCTCTCTCTCTCTCTCTCTCTCTCTCTCTCTCTCTCTCTCTCTCTCTCTCTCTCTCTCTCTCTCTCTCTCTCTCTCTCTCTCTCTCTCTCTCTCTAAACATATGTCTACATTGCCAAAGCAAGTGAAATAGATAATAAACAAGAGTGAATGAACAGTAAACATTACACTCACAAAAGTTACAAAAGAATAAAGACATTTCAAATGTCATATTATGTCTATATACAGTGTTGTAACATGTCTCTCTCTCTCTCTCATGTCAACACAGCCGGGCATAACTGCCTGGCAGTGCCTGGTTTGGGGTGCTGAACCCACTGTGTGATTGGAACTGGGATCACAGTCGATCCAGAGACATTGATGGTGAATCACTGTATTCCACACGGTTACAGTCCAAATCGAGTCTCTGTGCATTTGAATAGTCTCCCTCCCATTACGGTTTCTCCGTCTTCAATGCTCCTTGTTGCACAACCACCCGTGACCTTTCTCTTTGTATTTTTGAATAACACAGTCCAAATTGTGTGTAGAACTGGTTTAAACGAGAAAGCATCTTACAACTGTAATGTGACACAGCTTCTTCTTCTCATGCGACTGACTGACCGCATTATTATTGTTCTGATTAGAATCAGACGTTTCACAAGAACATTAATATCATCCACAGGAGGCTGCTGAGGGGAGGACGGCTCATAATAACGGCTGGAACGGAGTGGATGGAATGGCCGCGAACTTATGGTTTTCGAGTGTTTAATACCATTCCATTCGAGCCATTACTATGACCCTGTCCTTCCCAGTTACGATGCCACCAGCCACCTGTGATATCATGTGAATTTGAGGATTTTAAACAACATATATCACTGCTGGGATTGTGGAAAAAGCGTCATCAGATGCATTACGTTCCCTGGATAGTCTGTTATTGTCTGTTTGAGGCTTTTCTTTATTGTGGTTTTGTTTTTCACTGGGACGTGATTGCAGCGCGTCCTCGAACAGGTGTGGCATTGTTCGTCCAATGGCCATATGTGCCAGTAATCCGCTGACGTGCACAAATTCGATAAAGGTCATCGGGCAAGGACACATTTAGCTTTAGCAGAACCGGGTACGTGTGTGGTTTTGTGTATGTGTGTGGTCCTAATGGTCCTTAACATTTTGTAGCACGTCTGTGTAGGATGCTTTGTACTACTGTGGTGGGTCAGAATCTCAAAGTTGACCTTTCAGAAAAAGAAAAAAAACAATGCTTTGTAATGAGTGTTGCCCTGGGTTAAGCCAGTCAAATGCGATTTCAAATCAGTGTTTCCCCTAGGATTTTTTTCATCTGCGGTGGCAAAGTTAGCGGATGTGGTCTTCCTGGGGAATACATCTATATTATATTTATAAAAACATTTGGGAAGTGGCGGCCACGATTTAGGTTCGCCTCTGCTAAATGCATGTAGAGGAAACACCAAAAGCCTTGTTTTATTTTATTGACTCAGGTGTAAAAAAAAAGAATTGGGAGGGGGCATTCTACAACTACATCCATTATCCTCAGTTGAACCAGGATTAGAGAGTATTATGTTACATTTGAGTATCATAGATGTGACCTCCCTTATACTGTAGTCTACCAGCCTCATACTGTATGGCTGATTGGACAATGCATCAAAGCATCAATTTGTGCAGGGATCACATACATAATACTTAAATGTATGCACTCTGTAGGCCTACTGTTGAACTGCTTGGGATAAAAGCGTCTGCTAAGTGGCATGTATTGAAGTGGAGGTTGGCCTCACATGACACCTTGTTGTGACGGCTGTAAGGAGCTTACAGAGTTTTGCCTGGCCCTCGATGAGGGAATAAGTGTCTGTGGATAGGGCTTCTTGTTGTGCTCCAGAATGCAGCTATTCCATAGCTCAGCATGTCAAAGTATCCAAAACAGCATCCTATTTCCTATGTAGTGCCAAGGGCCCTGGTCAAACGTAGTGCACTACGTAGGGAATAGGGTGCCATTTTAGAATTCAGACGTAGTCAAATACTACATAAAGCCTGACTGGAAAGATTCAACAGTGCTAGGCAGTCTAGCTTGCGCTCCCAGTCCTATGCAGAATGTGCTGGTCTAGTGCTAACCTCATGGCAGTGTGCCAGCTAACGAGGGCCTTGGCTGGCAAGCAGTCCTGTGCAGTGCCTGCCTGCCTTGTAGTTTCTTGTGGTTGCGGTTTCATACTCTGTGACTTTACTGAAATGCTCAACCCTTACAGATGTAGGATCTTAATTTGAGCCAGTTTGCTATAGTAGGAAAATAATCCTGCAGCAACAGGAAATGTTCATTATTATGTGGATTATAATTAATGGGATTTTTTTGTAGGTGTTGATACATTTTTCATTAGAGCAAATCATATCAAAGTGGAAATTACAAACTTCAGAAGCATTTTATTTTAAGGAAAATTCTCAGCAACAAAAGAATGGTAACATTAAGATCCTACATCTGTAACTGTACATACAATAAACCCTACTGGCAGATCTGCTAGCTTGGCAGCTATACTGTAGTCTAGGAGGGGACACTCTGAATATATATTGATGTACTGTATATCACTGGAGGCTGGTGGGAGGAGCTATAGGAGGACATGCTCATTGTAATGACAGGAATGGAATTGATGGAAAAGAGTTAAACATGTGGTCCAGCCATTACAATGAGTTTGTCCTCCTACAGGTCCTCCCACCAGCCTCCTCTGATGTATATACAGTAGGTTAGAGAATTAGGCTACAGACCTACACCCACACACTCAATATTTTGAAGCATAGTACTATACTGTAGGAGTATACATACAGTATATGTACTGTATATCGTGTACATATTACAGTACATTAGAAGTAAGCTATATCCCCATTGCATAAGACATCTCTCAACCAGTCTCCTTCCAAAACCTATTCAATCTTTTATTTAGAATTCACTGACTGGTGGTTGGTGATGGATATTGCATGTGACAGCTATGCTAACGTCTATGGTTGCTTGCAACACGTCACTGCTAGTGTAGCCGAGCTTCTCCATCTGCATTGCTTGCTCTTTGCGGTTTTAGGCTGGGTTTCTGTATAAGCACTTTGTGACATCTGCTGATGTAAAAAGGGCTTTATAAATACATTTGATTGATTGATTGATTGATAGCCTACCTACATTACTGCTTTTTGTGCCCAGCTAACACCCACAGACATTTTTTCTAAATATCCTCATGCTACGATGAAGGTCATTCTTTGAATACGTTTCTGCAGATTACAATGTTATGCCAAGCTTGACTATGTGTTTTAACCATTAACGTACTAATGCACAATTAAATTAAATTCAATACACAAAGTGGGCTATGTTAAAGAAAGACTAGTCCTATTAAATAGTTGTGTATCAACAGCATGACTGAAGCCTACCCACAGATTTTATCGTAGCGTGTGTGTGTGTGTGTGTGTGTGGGGGGGGGGGGGCTCCTCCTTAAGACTCATTTCCATCATGGGGATGAGAGAAAAAAATCAGTTTAAAGCTAATTTCCTTGAATCTACACATTTTTCCATGGGGCTGAGTGAAAACCAAAACATAATAACAATGGGGGCCCCATGCCCCATACATTTTTGGAATTTTACATTCTTCCTGAATGTTTAGTTTTAATTTGTGGTTGTTAGTTCTCAAAGATGATCTCATAATAGCGCCATTATCTTTTCTACATACTGTATATCTGGTTTAGTTGTTCAAGTTAAATGAATGTAGGGGGAACACTGTGTTTGTCTTTGTGTCAATGCTGAGTGATTTTCACTTGTATGCGGACATCTGGCTACTGTAGCTATAATGTTGATATTGAACTGCAGGGACTCTCATACTCTCACATTTAACTCATTAAGATACTGCGATTGGTCAAGTTGGCTGTCTGACAAGCAGGAGGAGGAGCAGTCTGGGCCTGAGTTTGGCTGCTCATTGTTTATTGTGCTGTAGAGTAAACACACAGTCTAGATGCAATCTTCAAAGCTCAAGAGGAGGATAGGGGTCATTGTACAGATGGAATTCATAAGGGAGGCTGGCTACTGGGTTTACTGTAGTCACGTGACTATGGCATGAAGCAGTGGAACACATGGGACACGCCGTATAGTATTAAAACATCATTTCTTTAGGGGACTCCCAAGTGGTGCAGCGGTCTAAGGCACTGCATCTCAGTGCTAGAGGTGTCACTACAGACCCTGGTTTGATTCCAGGCTGTATCACAACCAGCTGTGATTGGGAGTCTCATGGGGCGGCGCACAATCGGCTCAGCGTTGTCCATGGCAGGCCGTCATTATAAATAAGAATTTGTCCTTAACTGACTTGCCCAGTTAAATAAAGGTTAAATAAATAATGGTACATAGTTTACTTGCATGCCCTAGATCAACATCTGTTTTTAGCTGCGCTTCTAGAGTCCTACTCTTTACATTTATGCATGCTCAGGTCATGACCTCTCCACAAACTTGAGTCTCTACACTTTCTCCCTACATGTGCACAATCCATCTTACTGGCCCAATACTACTGTACTCTGTGATGCGACACAAAGCATGGGCTTTGTGTCGTTAAAGTGTGAAATAACTGTTGCTGCAAAGTACAATAGAGAGGGAGGAGGGAGAGAGAGAGAGAGAGAGCTGTTAGCCTGGGTCGAGGTGCATGGCTCAGGTCAGGGCTAGGGCCTGACCCTCACAAGATAATCTTGCACTTTAGAGATTTGCTATTCCTGTTTGTCATAGCTACTCTAAACTGACTGTGTTTTGGTCCATACCCTGGCTTGGCCTGTTGGGGCCGAACAGACAAGGCCTGGTATCGGAGCTGTAGAGAACCGTGGTAGGGCGGGGGGTAGGAGGTTAAACGCTAAGGGTGGCAAGGGTCACAAGTTCAACTGTGTCAACGAAAGCAGAGGATTTGTTGCCTTAGAGAAACAGGATTTAGCAGTGCAGCTTTGACGCAGCAGGTTCTGTTTATGTCTATGGGCTACGCCACTAAGCTAGATTAGTGTAAATAGTGTGCCGGGTTACCCCAAAGGTGCTGAAAACAGGGCTCTTTCTTCAGTTTGATTAGATTTAACGCCTAACGCCAACTCGTTCTCTTGTTTTCCTTGCTATTGTACAGGTTTTATTTTGAGGGGGGAAATACGATCAAAGTCATCGCGTGGTGCTGTTTATTTCATGTTCTGTTCTGTTGTTAAAGCTCATTGTGTTTATGACAAGGCTTCTTGTTTGGGGTATCTCACAATTTCCCATGGCCTGGGAAATCAATCCTATGCCCAGTAAGTTTATTTCTCAACAAGTCGCCTTGCCAGCTGGTTGCCGACTGTGTAGGCCCATTACTGGGAATTTTCTGGCTGCTTCCAGCACAACGTTCCTGGAAGTTTGCAGCTAAAAACAGAAACAATGAGGTTCATTAACTGATCAGAGAGCTGTACTGGACTTGTGAGGCCTTGATTCTTCGAGTCAATACAGATATTTTCTCAGCTCCAGATCAAAGTGGTTCAGACTTGGGTTGCGTCCCAAACGGCAGGGCCCATAGAGCTTTGGTCAAAAGTAGTGCAATGTAGGGAATTGGGTAATGGTGCAATTTGGGATGCATCCTTGGACTGTTGATCAAGAGGTTTTCTCTGGTCAGATACATAGCTGGCACAACCGGAATCAGTCATTACTCATTATCGGCCTAGTAGATAATTCAGTTGCAAAACAACAGCAAAGATGTCTACCAAGAACCATTTGAATCTGATGAACCCTATTTGGAAAAAGGTTCTACCTAAAAATCCAATCTATTAGTAGTTGGACTTATTGCACCCGTTACTGAGATGGTTGTTCCAGTTTAGATGATTTAGGGAGTCTCATTACTCAGTCTTGCCTATCCTGGCAGTCATTCTGAATGCAGGTAGCAGGTGATTAAAAGTTCAAATTGTTGTAAGTGTTCTACAAATCAACATTGATGGAAAAGTACTCAAAAGTCATACTTGAGTAAAAGCAAAGATACCTTAATAGAAAATGACTCAAATAAAAGTAAAATACTACTTGTGTAAAAGTCTAAAAGTATTTGGTTTTAAATGTACTTAAGTATCAAATGTAAAAGGAAAGTATTCTAAGTCCTTATATTATGCAAACTAGACAGCAATTTTTTATTTGAGTTGTTTTTTTATTTCAAACTTACGGATAGCCAGGGGCACACTACAACACTCTGACATTAATTTACAGACAAAGCATTTGTATTTAGTGAGTCCACCAGATCAGAGGCAGTAGAGAGGACCAGGGATGTCCTGTCAAAATGTAACAAGTACTTTTGGGTGTCAGGGAAAATGCACATGATTTTATTTCGGAATGTAGTGAAGTAAAAGTAGCCCAAAATATAAATAGTAAAGTAAATTACAGATACCCAAAAAACTTCTTAAGTAGTAGTATTTTTATTTAAGTACTTTACACCACTGAAAATCAAAATATATTTTAAATTTGAGATTCTTCAAAGTAGCCCTTTGCCTTGATGACAGCTTTGCACACTCTTGTCATTCTCTCAACCAGCTTCATGAGGTAATCACCTCATGTAAAAATTAGGTAGTCACCGGTAAAATAGTAGAACCATTTACAAGTGGTTCTATGAAAACCCCCTGCAAAGGGTTCTACCTGGCACCAAAAAGGGTTCCTATAATGGGACAAACCAAAGAACCCTATATTATTCCACTTGGCACCTTTTTTCTACGAGTGTAGTACAGAGGCATAGTTTGTGTGGTTAGACAGCAGCTCATTCAAAGCCGTATCACATGACTGAGGCCTATGGATTTTATTACTACTTCTGTCTCTCTGGACTCTCTGATGTTGACAACCGGGAATTATGGGAGTTTCCAGCCAGGAGTTAGTTCCTTCCCACTGAGATAATAACAGCCTGTCACTCACATCGCCGTGGAGATTCACACGAACATTCTTAGATGGTTTCATTATCTCAGGCAATTAGTTACAGTCAGTGCTGCATCTGTAATGGCACCCCATATTATACCATATATAGTGCACTACATTTGACCAAGGCCTATAGGTGTGACAGTGAGTGATGGAGGCTAAATTTAAGTTGCATAATGGATTACTTTGTCCTCAGGCTTAGTTTTAATCACTAGATGTCAAGGTTCTAGCTTAAAGGAGGGTTATACCAGGACATCTCTATGTCTCTACTAACCTTTCAGCTGGTATTCTAGGTTATTTAAGGTAAAGGTCAAAGTTCTCGGTCGGGAATGGGATACTGTGTTGTGAAATACTAGCATACTCATAGACTTGCATTCATTATGTTAACGCTATGGACACAGAGACATAAAAAGGGTATCCACATCTGGGGAATTAGATAAAGGGCCTCATTGCCAACATCCTGAATTATCCCTTTAACTTGCCATAAAACGGGCTATTCTCAGCTATATTTCAGGAGATACACTAGGCGAGGTGCAGTTAGACCTGTGGATCTGGTTGGGCTGTTTTGCTAGCAATTAAGGCGGGGGTGAGTTGAGATATAATGTACAGTATGTATGTACATAGATCGCATGATTGCATGCATCTTTCACCTACAGTACAGAGGGAGCCCTTATAATGTAGGCTGCCTCAATGGCAGTCTCTCTCTCTCTCTCTCTCTCTCTCTCTCTCTCTCTCTCTCTCTCTCTCTCTCTCTCTCTCTCTCTCTCTCTCTCTCTCTCTCTCTCTCTCTCTCTCTCTCTCTCTCTCTCTCTCTCTCTCTCTCTCTCTCTCTCTCTCTCTAAATATTTTCTCTTTTTTTCAATATTTTATTTTTTTATTTTAATTTTATTTAAGGGCTTTATTGGCATGGGAAATGTACGTTTACTTTGCCAAAGCAAGTGAAATAGATAAACAAAAGTGTAATAAACAATACATTTTTTTACAGTAAACATTACACTTACAAAAGTTCCAAAATAATAAATACATTTTAAATGTCATATTATGTACAGTGTATATATACAATGTCGTAATGATGTGCAAATTGTTAAAGTACGAAAGGGAAAATAAATAAACATAAATATAGGTTGTATTTACAATGGTGTTTGTTCTTCACTGGTCGCCCTTTTCTTGTGGCAACACGTCACAAATCATGTTGCTGTGATGCACACTGTGGTATTTCACCCAGTAGATATGGGAGTCTATCAAAATTGGATTTGTTTTCAAATTCTTTGTGGGTCTGTGTAATCTGAGGGAAATATGTCTCTAATATGGTCATACATTTGACAGGAGTTTAGGAAGTGCATCTCAGTTTCCACCTCATTGTGTGGGCAGTGAGCACATAGCCTGTCTTCTCTTGAGAGCCATGTCTGCCTACGATTGCCTTTCTCAATAGCAAGGCTATGCTCACTGAGTCTGTACATAGTCAAAGATTTCCTTCATTTTGGGTCAGTTACAGTGATCAGGTATTCTGCCACTGTGTACTCTCTGTTTAGGGCCAAATAGCATTCTAGTTTGCTCAGTTTTATTGGTAAATTATTTTCAATGCTTCAAGTAATTATCTTTTTGTTTTCTCATGATTTGGTTGGGTCTAATTGTGTTGCTATCCTGGGGCTCTGGGTGTGTTTGTGTTTGTGAACAGAACCAGCTTGCTTAGGGGGCTCTCCTCCAGGTTTATTTCTCCTTAGGTGATGGCTTTGTTATGGAAGGTTTGGGAATTGCTTCCTTTTAGGTGGTTGTGGAATTTAACGTCTCTTTTCTGGATTTTGATCATTCGCGGGTATCGGCCTAATTCTGCTCTGCATGCATTATTTGGTGTTCTACGTTGTACACAGAGGATAGTTTTGCAGAATTCTGCATGCCTAGTCTAAAATGTTTCCTCCTCCTCCTCTCCAGGCTCTCTCTCGTTCTCTTATGAGAGATAGAGAGAGAGAATGTAGATCTGTTGTTGTTATCAGGTGGGTCAGGGACAGTTTATGCGGTGAGCAGACAGCACAAAAACAGATAAGATACAATAAGGAATGAAATCACAGCCCAGATACAATCGGACAGTCAATTCATGTTCTGTTGCGCAAGAAAAAATACATTGGGATGAAATACCCAGAATCCCAGATATGCCCCACATTGCACACTACCAGTCAAAAGTTTTAGAACACCTACTCATTCAAGGGTTTTTATTTATTTGTACTATTCTCTACATTGTAGAATAATAGTGAAGACATCAGAACTATGAAATAACACATATGGAATCATGTAGTAACCAAAAAAGTGTTAAACAAATATTTATATTTTAGATTGGAATGTATTTCAATGAACAGGTGTGCCTTCTTAAATGTTAATTTGTGGAATTGCTTTCCTTCTTAATGCATTTGAGCCAATCATTTGTGTTGTGACAAGGTAGGGGTGGTATATAGAAATAGCCCTATTTGGTAAAAGACAGCTCAATTAAGCAAAGAGAAATGACAGTCAGGGGCAGCAGGGTAGCCTAGTGGTTAGAGCGTTGGGCTAGTCACCGGAAGGTTGCAAGTTCAAATCCCCGAGCTAACAAGGTACAAATCTGTCGTTCTGGCGTAGGGATACACATATCAGATTTCTGTGTGCTCAGGTACTCTCCAAACAGGCCTTATGCTAGGGTCACCTTCACAGAGGCTGAAGTAAAGTAGCTCCCTAACAACAGTCTCTAATTCCACCTCAATAGACCTCTGTGTCTCGTTGGGAGGTGGTGAGTGGGTGTCCTAATGTTTAGGCTGTCTGACTACAAGTTACATAACTCGTTTTATCCGTTCTCTATCCCTCTCTGTTTGTTTTACATAATCTTTTTCTACATTTCGAGGTGTGGATTATATAAATAGTGTACTCTAGACCATAGCGGGTCACTGTACTGTAGCGCTATTGTTTGCACAAGTCAAGGGTACTTCTCTTTCAAGACTGTGGGTTCAGTGAGGCTATGGCTCTTGTCTGACCCCTGTAATACAGTATAGCTAAGTGGAATTAGTCAGCGACTATATCGCTGTCTATGTACCCAAGGTAAGCCTACACAAACACACACACGCGCCTAGTCACCTTACCCATATACATATCTACTGTACCTCTATCACTCCAGTATCCCTGCACATTGTAAATATGGTATTGGAACTGACTCTGCATGTAGTTTCTTATTTCTTCTTATTATTTCTCGTGTGTTTTTGATCTACCTTGTGTTTTTTTTAGTGCTACATTGATATTGATTACTGCTTTGTTGGGTTTGGAGTTTGCAAGAAAGGCATTTCACTGTACTTGCTCGTGACATTAACATTTTAAATACACACACACACACACACACAGACACAGACACAGACACAGACACAGACACACACACACACACACACACACACACACACACACACACACACACACACACACACACACACACACACACACACACACACACACACACACACACACACACACACACACACACACACACACACACACACACACACACACACACACACATTTCCATGACCCCCATCCTTTATGTCCACTCTGTGTATAGTTCAGATGTGGGTGACAGACAGAGAGATAGAAAGAGAGCAGTATAGTACATGCCTGATGACATTGTTGTCTTCTATCCAACAGGGCCCTTGTGAGGTTATCCAGGTTGTTTACGTGATATGTAATGTTAATGTACTTATCGGGTCAACGGGTTTGATTCCCTGACATGGGTTCTGCCTTCATGGTCACAGCGATGACATCTAACATCACCCACGTAATGCGTTTACACGAGTAACCTTCTGAGAATGCCTCCCATTACTTTGTCAATGACGGCAGAAACCTTGTTATTTTCTGTTCAGTTTCCACGGTAACCATTCCAAAATCCGACCTCATTTCAGCGTTCATCTGACCCCAAGGGCACTCTCCTTTCCTGACCTGTGTTCTGGTCTTGGAGGCTAACTGACAGTCTTGAGCTAAAAACAAACCAACTCTTTCTCTCTCTAGCCGGGCAAAATACAGAGGCAACTGACACACTAAGACAGATTTGTAGTGAATAAATAAAATACATATGGAAAAAAACTAATCTGTATCGACAGACAATTATTGTAGGATATCCAATAGGCTGTTTATCATCCATAGAGATAAACAATCTCCAATAGTATCCTTCTATGAGGCTGCATCCCTGCCTTTCCCCCTAATACCACCACCATTAACTTTACCTAAATCACCCATCTTCACTAACTTAACTCATTCTGACCAAGCATTCCTTACACAGCTGAGAAAGTGTCCAGATATTTGAAGCATTCTGAGTATTCTCAGTGTTATCCTTGTGTGACATCCAAATTAGCCCGGTGTCTAGTTTGAGCTCCAACATCTGTCCTGTTGTTGCCCAATAACGCATTCGCCGCACAGTCAGTGAGTAGCTCTTTTCTGGCTTCACACCCACAATCACAACTCCAGGCATTATCTAGTTTTCCCATTATCATATAGTCCCCTGAGACAAAATAGAGTCTCTAGTGAGATATTGAGGGGGGAAATCAATCCCATAGATATTTTACGGATTCATATGGAGCGAGGCAGGGCGAGAAATAAAGGTTGTTTGCTCAAGTTGTTCTGACTAGAGATTTGTGCGATGAAATAAACTGCTATTGTATTGCCTGTGTTATTGTTTGAAGATTACAGTTAGACTACAAACAATGAAAATGCTTCCCTGGGACTTTTTGTATAGAAATATATTTTAAAAGGACTGGGGGGGGGGCTTTGATCTTCTGGTAGCATTGGAAGTCCCCTTGAGTTAGTCTCCAATGGTACATGTCTAATGTAAAAGAGACTGGGGTCAAGAGTGAAAAGAATAAGAGCTCCCTTTTAGACATGTATCTTGAGGCTAGATATATCACCTGCTTTTGCATGTGTCTGGTGGTGGTAGAACATTGGACTCTTAAAGGGATAGTTCAGGATTTTGGCATTGAAGTGGTGTTTTTTTTTTAGGGAGTCGCCTATTGGAACAGCTAGCATGCTAGCTAGACTTAGAGTCATTATGCTAATGGTTCGCAAAACCACCTCTAACTTCCTTCATACTGGATGCAGAGACAAAAATGGTATCCACGATTTCATCTGACTCTGGGGAAATCCCGAACTAACCCTTTAAAAGTAGTTATATCATTTAGGATTAATTCATTATAAACGAAGTAAGTCATACACACTGAGTATACAAAACGTTAAGGACACCAGCTCTTTTCATGACACAGTCTGACCAGGTGAGTCAGGTGACAGCCAGGATCCCTTATTGATGTCTCTTGTTAAATCCACTTCAATCAGTGTAGATGAAGGGGAGGAGACAGTTTAAATAATGATTTTTAAGCTTTGAGACAATTGATTGTGTATGTGTGCCATTCAGAGGGTGAATGGGTAACAAAAAATATTTAAGTGCCTATGAATGGGGTATGGTAGTAGGTGCCAGGTAACCGGTTTGTGCCAAGAATGGCAACACTGCTGGGTTTTTCATGCTCAACAGTTTCCCGCGTGTATCAAGAATGGTCCACCACCCAAAGGACATTCAGACAAGTTGACACAACTGTGGGAAGCAATGGAGTCAAAATGGGCCATTATCCCTGTGGAACGCTTTCGACACCTTGTAGAGTCCATGCCCGATGAATTGAAGCTGGAAACTCAATATTAGGAAGGTGTCCCTAATGTTTGGTATAGTCCATGTATAAGGAGTTGAACTGAAAAATTGGTAGATATTGACATTGTGATTCTGATTCATCGCAGAGTGCTGGTTGAATGTTGCGTTATATACTTATGCTAACTGCAACGGTTGATAGCATACTTACTGTTCAAAACAACACCAACAACACCGAATATCATTTCCACAGACCAAAGAAGTGATTCTGTTCATCAACACGTACTCGGCAAAACATATAAAATGACTGATTATTAGTGTTAGTTTGTTGCTGCAGCCTTATAAAGCACATTTGGGTGTTGGCACGGTTTGGGCCAGGAACAGATGGAAGGATGACACTAATATCTGGCTGTAGTATTAAAAGAGGTTGAGCTCATTGCAATAAACAGACATTACTGGAGAGAGCTGTGGTTACGCTGATTCTGGTGAAAGTACATTAGAGCTCTTCATACAAATAGACAACTGTCTCTGTTTCTCCATAGAGCAGTGCCATGCAAAGTTGGGGTCGCCAAAATGTTTAGAAAAAATTGAGTACAGATTGTTGAATGGGAAAATATACAAATGTTTTTGAGAAAGCTAATTTGAAAAATAACATTTTATTGAGCAAATGTATTTATTGGTTTCTTTTCATTTTGATAAGAGTGAAAAATGCAACGAATTTACCGATTTTAAGGTTGTGTCATTAGATTTGAGGTATGGTGGGGTCACAAGAAAATATTGGGGAAAAATAAGGTCCACAGAAATTCTGGCAAAAAAAAATTGGGTACCAGCTGAAAAGCTTTGAATACCACTGCCATAGAGGTTTAACAGTACTGTATAAATATGCTATTGAAATAAAGATATACCAACTAACAAGTATTATATTCCGGAATGTTTATTGTTGGTAAGTTCATGTGGAAAACATTCCAGAATCAGGTATGCAGAGATAGCCCATAGGGAATAGGGTGCCATTTCATGTGTCAGTTCTCTATCCTGACTGGGCTTGGGTGTTGTCTTCCTTCACTATACTACAGTTCTGTTGGAGCTGTGTGTGTGTGCACAGTCACTGCAGCCAGCCTTGGCCCGCTGTCTGTCTGCTTGTTTCATAAGCAGGAGTCGGGATGACCTACATAACTCCTCCCAGGGAGGGGAAGTCACCTTGTCGGGGACCGGCCGGCAGCGAGGCGGGGGCGGGGGCGGGGGTGGGGGTGGGTGGATGAGTTTATTGTGACGTGGCAAGGCAACTGGCTTACTGGCCCTGTATTCACCACGCATCTCTGCATCGTTTTGCTGATATTACAGAGTCCAGTCAATGCATTTTGGTGTGGGAAAGATGACTGGGTTTGTGGGAAATGAGGTCTGCTTAGCAGGCTGATCATAAATAGAACCACCCACACATACACACCCATACACACACACACAGGCCCTGTGCCAGATCCACACACACACCTCGATAGAGACTCCTCTAATCGCGCTAAGAAATTGAATGTGTGTGTAGATGGTCAAGGTTGAATTAGATCAGCGCTCCTGATTGTATCTGCTTGCCGCTGTTGGTTTACCCCCTCCAGCAAGCCCTGGCAGGAAGTGTGTGTGTTAGAGCCAGTGTGTGTGCCTGAGTGTGTGTGTGTGTGTGTCTGTGAGAGAAGACAGCTCGTTTGATGAAGGATGTCGGTAGAATGCTAACCAGACAATCACCTTGTGTGTTATTGATTGAGATGAGAGAGGTAATTAGATGGAAGGAGGGGGGCTGGAGGGAGGTCGTTTTTAATGTCTTGATACGATGTGTCCTGTTTTTGTACC
Organism: Oncorhynchus gorbuscha; assembly: GCF_021184085.1. Lineage (NCBI taxonomy): Eukaryota > Metazoa > Chordata > Actinopteri > Salmoniformes > Salmonidae > Oncorhynchus > Oncorhynchus gorbuscha. The sequence goes on from NC_060189.1 coordinate 56,422,757, forward strand.
TATCTCCTTGTTTTTGTTGTTTCAGTGGGGGGTAGGGTGTGTGTGGGTTTCTATGCATGTGTGTTTATTTGTGTGCATAGGTTATTTTTGTGTAAATCAGCAAAAATGTGTATTATAGACTAAACATATATTTTTACCATGTACAACATTTACTCCACAGCACTGTAACTTACAGTAAACACTTCAAATGCCCTGGGAATAAGAAGGCTTCTTGTCAATAACAACGCTGTGCTCTGTCTGGTTTTTACGTCTCTCTCTACATAGTCCTCTTTTGGTTATGGCTGACTCAGTATCTGGAGTAGACATTAATAACTGACATTAATGAATGTCCCACCCTGAGAAACAAGCCTTCTATATGTTACCCACTGTGCACAGTGTATTCACGACTGCTCCAGAGTTTACTCCCGCAATTTAGGCTGATGCCATGTGCATCACTTGAAAGGGTCACTTTCAAACCTTTCCACAGGACATCACTGTGCCGCTGTCGAGGTCCTGCCCCGAAAACTATGTCAGGTTTCACCCAGCGATTTAATCTGATCTCTGCTGATTCAGCAAAACTATTTGGAGCACCCAGGCCTGGTCCATTTTTAAATGTTTGGGCAAAATGTATACTTCTCTCCTTCCCTTCCTCTCTCTCAGTGCTCAGAGAGATGTATTTTATGGTGCGTGTAACTTACAGTATAGATTTGAACTTATCTACCATAACAGCATAGCCATATCTTATCAAAGCCTCATTTTCGACCTTGCCTAAGTACAGCAGGCCAATTGACCAATGACACTGGCTCCACAGTACAATATTGAGTCTTCACTCAGTATTTCTTGCATAACCCCAGTACGCTCTGGTTAAGTTGACCTAAGGCATAGGTGAACTCGTCTGGCATATTATTAGAAAATGTCCCCGTAAGCCATAATGACCCCATAAGCCATAGCATGACTCACAACATAGAAATGGAGAACAACATGATTGAGCAAACTTGTGTGATGTGTCATCACATCAATGCATACATAAGTGACCTACAATGCCCTGAGCCCAGTCACTAAGCGATCCACCTATATACCTGTGTGTGACCCGATAAGTACATTAACATTACATATCACGTAAACAACCTGGATAACCTCACAAGGGCCCTGTTGGATAGAAGACAACGATGTCATCAGGCATGTACTATACTGCTCTCTTTCTATCTCTCTGTCTGTCACCCACATCTGAACTATACACAGAGTGGACATAAAGGATGGGGGTCATGGAAATGTGTGTGTGTGTGTGTGTGTGTGTGTGTGTGTGTGTGTGTGTGTGTGTGTGTGTGTGTGTGTGTGTGTGTGTGTGTGTGTGTGTGTGTGTGTGTGTGTGTGTGTGTGTGTGTGTGTGTGTGTGTGTGTGTGTGTGTGTGTGTGTGTGTGTGTGTGTGTGTGACTAAGTTTTCGACCTATCTGTGTCATCAATAACAAGTTAAGTCCTCGTCCGATTACCACCTGGAGAATCATTAACTATGGCGCAAGACTCAGTGACATAACAGGATGTGAACTCTGCAGCCCGGTCAGTCCATAGTGGGAGCTGTCCCATTATCAACTTGGCTGATAGTCTATCGACATTGGTTTGACATCTCTCTCCACATGTGGACAACGGCGTAGGTCAGACCTATAGCCTTCATATCTTAGAATCCATTATTTAGGAAACAGTTGTTTCAATGTTGACCTAAGACATCAGCAATAGGTAGTTGAAGGGGAGATATTGTTAGGTCAGCCTAATGTAACATCTGCTAACAGTTTCTGACTTTAACCTGTACTCTGTCATCTGGGCCAAATCAACTCCACAGTCTTGCTGTTATTTTGCACGAATACGCACGCACACGCGCACCCCCCCTCACAGCCTCTTGTCTGTCCTTTGTTTTTCTTAGCCTGCTAAAGACGTCTTCTCTGTGTTTCTGTCAGCGTCATTTCCAACTAGCTGCAGTAAATCTGACAAGTGCAAAGTCTCTTTTCTGTCAGTTGGCAGGGATCCGTATGGTTAGCCACATTGTGCGGCTAATGTACTGTTTACGTAGTAAAAATGTGAATGTTTTACAGCATCTCAGAGGCCTCCGCTTCTTTAAAGGCTAAACTGTGTCGTCTCTGTGTGTGCTTTTGTTTCAGCGCGTCGCTGAGACACCCGTCGTCCACAGCCAAAGTGTGTCTGGTTTGCGGGGACGAGGCGTCGGGATGTCACTACGGGGTTGTTACATGCGGCAGCTGCAAGGTCTTCTTCAAGAGAGCCGTAGAAGGTAGGAAAAGTATGATATGCCTTTCCGTTTGGGTCTGGGTTTGGGTGCTTACTAGTGTGCCACCTGTTGAAGTCTGAGGAACCCTACCTTCTATGGCCTCAGACTCCAAATGGGACACAGTGTAAAGTAAAGTCTTAAAGAAAGTGTGAAATGCATTTTAAAGAGCTTCTGTTTATAATCTGCTTTTCTGTCTATAGTAGTACAGTTGTTTGGGGACAGAAATATGCCTGGTCAAAAGATGTGAATACGGCCTTTAAAGATAATTGTCGGCCATTTTGGTTGTGTGCGAAACACAACCCCTCCATTAGCGGTTTTTTAACCTCAGTGCTAAGTTAAGTTAGCGCCCTGGCGCTAGGCTAACTCACACCAGTCTCCGTATAGGCTCAGAGGAATAACCTCCAGGAGAAAATGCTGAGCTAGCAACAAAGTAGCCCAAACCCAAAACATACTCACCCAGAGAGGTGACACCAGACCAGTCAGTCTAAAAAAACACCAGTAAAGTTTAAAAGGAAGTCGTAAACTGGTGTTTACGAATGACTCCATTTTTGGAGCTTCTAGATAATTACCTGTGAAATATTTATAGTTTTAAATAGAAATGTATGACTCATTCAGAAACAAATAAGGTTAAATTGCTCAGCATGTACAGTTTGTGGCCTAAGAGGACTGAAAACGTCATAAAAACCTCACAAACTACATACTTCTCCCATAACAGCCCTTTATGCTGTGTTTTAGCTGGGGAAAATCAACGAAAACTCATAAGGCGATTTTCATTTCTGTGTGTAGCGTGAGGCGCTGGGCTAAATCTCTCACACACATATACGTGCACGGACACACACACTCTCCGAGGAGGCAGGCAAGCAAAAACAAGGCAGTCGGTAGGTGTTTTTTCAGCAGTCAACTGAGGAACTACAGTGAACTCCTATTGAATTATGTCTTCATTTGATGATATTTACAAACAGTCAATATATGTATCCCTATGAAACCGGATTAGGTCTCCTGGGTTATAATTATATCATTCCACTCTGAGCGTGCCTGGGAGGGCTGGGAAGAGTTAACATCTAACAGCTGAAGACCTGTGTGTGTGTGTGTGTGTGTGTGTGTGTGTGTGTGTGTGTGTGTGTGTGTGTGTGTGTGTGTGTGTGTGTGTGTGTGTGTGTGTGTGTGTGTGTGTGTGTGTGTGTGTGTGTGTGTGTGTGTGTGTGTGTGTGTGTGTGTGTGTGTGTGTGTGTGTGTGTGTGTGTGTGCAGCTGTTTGTGCAGAAAGCAGGCAGCAGAGTTGGCCACATGAGGTTGGTTAAGAGTGTTATCACCCAAGCCTATTCAGTCTTATTTTAGGCTCATTCAATTCCAAATGGGATACACAGTAGGAATCTGTAGACTGTTTGCCTCATGGGAAACTGCTGTGATTTCTGTGGAACAACTGCTGCTTTGTTTACTTGTTCAATTAGCCCCTAAACATGTCCTCTTTCCGTGTATTAGATAGCCATGTCAAATGATCAAATCAAATTGTATGTCACATGCGCCGAAAAACAACAGGTGTACACTTTACCGTGAAATGCTTACTTACGAGCCCTTTCCTAACAATGCGGAGTTAAAAATTAAGACAAATGTATAAAACATGTCAAAGGAAATAAGAAAAAAAGTGTAAAAGGAAACAATAAAATATCGAGAAGGAGAAGATTGTGTCACATCTAAACTGGTACTGTCAGGTATTGTAGGCCATCACTCTCTCTCTTACTGTAGTATGTGTGTCCTTTGTGATGTGTGCAGTGAGCCCAGCTAGGGCATACCTTACCTGACATCAGCATAGCTGCTATGAGGGGAAGGGTGGGGGAGAGAGGATGAGAGATAGAGGGGGAGGGAAAGAAATATAGAGGTGGGCAGGAAAGAAACGGGGCAGGGAAAGAGAGGTAGGGTATAGAATGAGAGTAGGAGAAAAAGACAGGGGAATTGCAAAAGAGAGACAGAGGGCAGAGAAACAGACATAGAAGGGAGGGGGAGTGAGAGAATGAGGCAGACAGAAATAATGAGAGAGAGAGAGAGAGAGCGAGAGGGGGAGACAGACAGACGCAGAGAGGAGGAGCTGAGAGAGAAAGTAAGCGAGAGAGAGGGAACAAGAGCGAGAGAAAGAAAACTAAAGTGATGTGTCAGCACCGAGCTCCGGATAGGTGTAAGTAGGACGTGAGGAGACGTTCTCGTTCTCCTCCTCCCCCTCTCTCCTCCTTCCCCTCGTCCTCTCTCCTCCTCTTCCTCAATGTGATAAAACTGGCCTCTGTGAGTCTGATAATGAGCTATGAGAGGAGACTGCAGAACAACGTCAATACAACGGGAGAAATAATCCATGTTTCATTTCTGTCAAGGCGCCCCCCAGCTGCCTCACAGGCACGACGGTCTCCTACCGCCTCCGCCCATTAGACCCAGCTACAGACTCAGAGTCTCAGACCCATTTACAACCCACAGCTAGTTAGTATTCTTTACTCATCGTCAGCTCACAGTAAAATCCTGTGTACTAGGGAGGGGCCACTTCCTCTCAATGACAAAGTCGAGTAGTCTATAGGCTGGTCTCAGATCTCTTTGTTTGGCTTTGGCAATAACCATAGGATTAGGTGATACTGTACAAAGGACCACTGTGAGTAGTGGAAGGAACTGGAATATAATCTATAATTCAGGTTATCATTTTGGGTTAGACGTCAACTAGGTATGGACTGGGTTTGTGTGAATGGTAGTTTTTGGTGGTTTGGCAAGTGTAGCTTTAAACTGTGGTCAGCTGAACAGTATACCACTCTGATCTCAATGGAATTTTCATATACAGTATATACAGTGCCTTGCGAAAGTATTCGGCCCCCTTGAACTTTGCGACCTTTTGCCACATTTCAGGCTTCAAACATAAAGATCTAAAACTGTATTTTTTTGTGAAGAATCAACAACAAGTGGGACACAATCATGAAGTGGAAGGACATTTATTGGATATTTCCAACTTTTTTAACAAATCAAAAACTGAAAAATTGGGCGTGCAAAATTATTCAGCCCCTTTACTTTCAGTGCAGCAAACTCTCTCCAGAAGTTCAGTGAGGATCTCTGAATGATCCAATGTTGACCTAAATGACTAATGATGATAAATACAATAAATACAATCCACCTGTGTGTAATCAAGTCTCCGTATAAATGCACCTGCACTGTGATAGTCTCAGAGGTCCGTTAAAAGCGCAGAGAGCATCATGAAGAACAAGGAACACACCAGGCAGGTCCGAGATACTGTTGTGAAGAAGTTTAAAGCCGGATTTGGATACAAAAAGATTTCCCAAGCTTTAAACATCCCAAGGAGCACTGTGCAAGCGATAATATTGAAATGGAAGGAGTATCAGACCACTGCAAACCACCAAGACCTGGCCGTCCCTCTAAACTTTCAGCTCATACAAGGAGAAAACTGATCAGAGATGCAGCCAAGAGGCCCATGATCACTCTGGATGAACTGCAGAGATCTACAGCTGAGGTGGGAGACTCTGTCCATAGGACAACAATCAGTCGTATATTGCACAAATCTGGCCTTTATGGAAGAGTGGCAAGAAGAAAGCCATTTCTTAAAGATATCCATAAAAAGTGTCGTTTAAAGTTTGCCACAGGCCACCTGGGAGACACACCAAACATGTGGAAGAAGGTGCTCTGGTCAGATGAAACCAAAATTGAATTTTTTGGCAACAATGCAAAACGTTATGTTTGGCGTAAAAGCAACACAGCTCATCACCCTGAACACACCATCCCCACTGTCAAACATGGTGGTGCAGCAGCATGGTTTGGGCCTGCTTTTCTTCAGCAGGGACAGGGAAGATGGTTAAAATTGATGGGAAGATGGATGGAGAATACAGGACCATTCTGGAAGAAAACCTGATGGAGTCTGCAAAAGACCTGAGACTGGGACGGCGATTTGTCTTCCAACAAGACAATGATCCAAAACATAAAGCAAAATCTACAATGGAATGGTTCAAAAATAAACATATCCAGGTGTTAGAATGGCCAAGTTAAAGTCCAGACCTGAATCCAATCGAGAATCTGTGGAAAGAACTGAAAACTGCTGTTCACAAATGCTCTCCATCCAACCTCACTGAGCTCGAGCTGTTTTGCAAGGAGGAATGGGGAAAAATTTCAGTCTCTCGATGTGCAAAACTGATAGAGACATACCCCAAGCGACTTACAGCTGTAATCACGAATACTTTCGCAAGGCACTGTACACCTCTTGGGCCAAGTAACCGAAAGGATGATGGATCGAATCCCCGAGCTGACAAGGTCAAAAATCTGTCGTTCTGCCCCTGAGCAAGGTCGTTAACCCACTGTTCCCCAGGCACTGATGATGTGGTTGTCAATTAAGGCAGCCCCCCACCCACACCTCTCTTTGAATGCATTCAGTTGTACAGTTGTCCCTTTCCACTCCATGTTGCCTCCCACCAGACTGAAACCAGATGATGTGTAATTCCTTTACGGAAATGTTCGCCCACTAACTGTTCCCTTAAAGATCTCTCATTTCAATTAATAAATATTCCATTGTAATTTAGAGAATAACGTTGTATGCATTTTAATACTCGTTCGTTTGACTTTTTATATACATTTAGCTGATATGACAAATAGCCTTCTCTGTGTAGCTGAGCACAAGGCATCATTTATTGAGCTTAGCAGCTGTTGCTAAATGGAAAGGGTTACGGGGGCTTATGAATAACACCCAGAGGTATTGCTGTAGAATCATTATCTCCTATAAAGTTGTAGACAAATTATCATTCATTTCTGAGCCTTGTTGGTCGTTGTTTCACCTCATACAGTACCTACAAAACTAACTGTTCAGGCTTACTGTAGTCTCTGTTACCTCACGTAGGAATTTGGTTTTGTACGTGACTTGAATTGAAAATGTATATAAAAGCGGTTAGAAAAGTGTGGATATAGTACCTTTCCTAGCCAAGGGTCTCTACTACCCCCTCCTTTATCCCTACCCTATCCCAGTGTGGATATAGTACCTTTCCTAGCCAAGGGTCTCTACTACCCCCTCCCTTATCCCTACCCTATTCCAGTGTGCATATAGTACCTTTCCAAGCCAAGGGTCTCTACTACCCCCTCCCTTATCCCTACCCTATCCCAGTGTGGATATAGTACCTTTCCTAGCCAAGGGTCTCTACTACCCCCTCCCTTATCCCTACCCTATCCCAGTGTGGATATAGTACCTTTCCTAGCCACGGGTCTCTACTACCCCCTCCCTTATCCCTACCCTATCCCAGTGTGGATATAGTACATTTCCTAGCCAAGGGTCTCTACTACCCCCTCCCTTATCCCTACCCTATCCCAGTGTGGATATAGTACCTTTCCAAGCCAAGGGTCTCTACTACCCCCTCCCTTATCCCTACCCTATCCCAGTGTGGATATAGTACCTTTCCAAGCCAAGCATCTTCACATATTGAACTAGTCTCTACTACCCCCTCCCCTCCACTACCCACCCCCTATCCCTCCCCTCCCTTATCCCTACCCTATCCCAGTGTGGATATAGTACCTTTCCAAGCCAAGCATCTTCACATATTGAACTAGTCTCTACTACCCCCTCCCCCAAAGCCTCCCCTCCACTACCCATCCCTCCCCTCCCTTATCCCTACCCTATCCCTGAAGTCATCCCAGAGACAGTGTGTTGATACAAGACAGCTGGGCTCTGTAAACCACTCCATGTGGACTGCTGCTCTGGGCTTGCGTCTCAAACGGCACCCTATTTCCTAAACAGTGCACAGGGCTCTGGTCAGAACTAGTGCACTAAAATAAATAGGGTGCCATTTGGGACACATCCCCTTTCTGGTCTGTAAGACTAACTGTTGAGTGCTGCGAGCTTATTATTCACATGTCATCAGTGGTTTGGCATACCGTTCTGTTTAATAATATTCAGTACAGTTCCTTTATTCCTTGACTTATTACTTTACTGGCTTTTACTTTATTGAACTCAAAGGTCTACTGTGAACCCGTTCAACCGTGTTACAGGCTATCTGTGTATATTATTACAGTATGTGGCACAGGGATGGTTAGCATTACACTGATGTAAAGTTCTCCCTCTCTAACTTTCCCTCTCATTCTTTCTCTCTGTCTCTCTTCGGGCATCAGTTGAAAAGTTCATCTGAGGACACGAATGGTACTGTTTATGAGTTGACTGGCAGGTCCGTGCTCCAATCAGATGGTTTATATTTTGACTGACCGGTCTGTGCTCCAATCAGATGATTTATATTTTGACTGGCAGGTCCGTGCTCCAATCAGATGGTTTATATTTTTACTGACAGCTGGGCTGGGTGTCTCAGGTTGTCTCATATAACAGCATCTGAAACCCAGCCATTTATTAGACTCAGTCCCCGTCTCAGTCCCTCTCAGACGAATGGCATACATGTCCTTCTATCAGACTTACAGTAAACATACATTGATGTAATGTATATTTATTACAATCACGCTATATGCATTTTCACATTTTATAGAGATGTGATGTCCTTTGACTACTCTGATATATTTTATATGAATTAGTCATGCTATATGCAGAATAACAATAAGCATGGTGTTCCAAAATTGCATATTTATCCAAGTTGTACCATACAATGAACACCACTGGTCCCTTTAATGTAAGGTGAAGTAAGCAATCATGGATTGTATCAAAGCAGGCATTATAGCAATCTAATCCAATCTAATCCAATCTAATCCAATCTAATCCATAGTAACGATATTACATAAACTAACAGGAAGTCATTAAGACCACCTCTTAGGTTGTGTTTGACCCACTTCGTTAAGGTTACCTTAATCCCGGTAAACCCAGAACTAAAATCTTGCCTAATTACTGTAGGTCAGATGCTCTTAACATTTATATTTACCTAGTCTGGCCACAAGAAATTCAAGTTACCAAAACACCCAGTGAAAGCAGTTTTTGATCATGCACCTGTATTAGAGCCTATAGACACCTATATAATCCATGACGACAGTGCCCTCCCCTTGACCCCATTAACGACTGTCAACGTAATTAGTGAACAAGGCCAGACAGTGACTGACTGACGGTGCAGAATTTCCTTAAGCCTCTAGTAATTATGCTAGATAATTAAAAGTAATTGTGTCATTTAATGGAAGCCGAACCCTTTCACACCACAGTTGTATTAATTAAATGTTGCAGGCAACAACAGCTGTGGATGATGCATTGATAAAACACTAGGCCTGAATACTATATCTTTTTTTGCAGATTATAGTAATTGGTTTAGCAACATGAGTAAGTAGGCCAAGTACCAGGGTTACCCAGGGTTCATTCAACTATTGTCTATGCTCTGAATGCTAGTCACCTTAGCAGCAGTCCTGGTTTATCGTGTAGGCCTTATAAACAGTGCTACGTGGATGTAGACCTACGGCTGGCCTTCAACTTGTCCAGCTCCAGACCCAAATGAGCCTACAGTATCAGCAGTTGCCAGTTACTATTAATTGGTTCATTCTAGTATTTTGCAGTTTAGATGAATAGTAGGCAGTAGTCTTAGAGCAGTCCTAGTCCATTGTATAATAGACCTATGGCAGTGCTATGCGGATGTATCGTAACCGTGAGTGCCAGTTAATATCTAGCCAACAGACCGACCGGTCCCTCCGTGTTTCCTGTGTCCTTAACTCAACCTGACCTGAGATGACCCATGTAGATATGTGTGTGTGTGTGTGGAGCCACTCATGCCCTCGTTGCCCCGCGGCACTAAAGGCCTCAATTACCACCCATCTACTTCCTCTTCCAAGCTGATATCTTTGTTCTTTGACATCAATGCAAAGAGGGTTCCGAGCACTGGGTCGCTGGGTAGGATACACCTTAAGTGTTTAACCAAATAACACCGCCAGGCCAATCAGATGGGCTTTATCAATGTTATCACTGGCTCATTGGTTTGTGGTTGATATGCGCAGGAGCAGTGTTGATACAGTTGTGGTGTGGGGGTAAGTGTGTGTACTGTTGATGTGTGTATTGGTGTTGTGACTGTGCTTTGCAGAACGTTTTTGAAGAAAATGTTTTTTTTGTGCGTGTTATGACTGAAATTAAAGTTGTATGACTGTACCTACTACACCAAGCCAGATTAAATTGCGTAGGTCTATATTATGCTAAATATGCAGGTGTGCCAATTATCCTACACCTACAGTATTGCATGTCATTACATAGACTGTTGATTTATTGCGTCACAAATGGTATAATTCCTTTAGAGTGACTAAGCACTGTGGTTGTCGTGGTAAAGCGGGAAGTTCAACCTGTAGGGGCAGGATGTGGTTGCCGTGGTTACTGGGTTAACCTTTAGGATAGGCGGTGAGTCAGGTCAGTGACTTTATAAAATCTGTAAATCATGCGCACACTGCTGTGACAGACAGGGCAGTTGGGAAATCCAAGAGGGTTGTATATGTGTAACTATTAGCCCCAGAAACAGGTAATGAAGCACTTTCTGATTTGTTTTATTTGGAAGAGAAGTCACTTTTGTTTTGGCCCACTGCCGGAAATGTTTATTTTCAAAACTGCTCTATAAAAGAACGCTGCTCCTTCCTTCCGAATAGAAATCAAATATATTGTCTTTGATGTTCATGTTTTTAAATGTCAATTGTAAAGTATTTGTCTGTAATGTCTTTTTCGCTATGTGTTGGACCCCAGTAAGACTAGCTGTCACCACTGGCGTTGACTAATGGGGACCCTAATAAATCAAATGATGGAGGTCCAAGAGAACATCGGCCACTAGATGTGTGTGTGAGAGGGAAGGATGGAGAGGTAGGTTAAAGAATGGGGACTATACCTTCACAGGTATAGACTATACCTTCATGTTGAAATAAAGCCTCATTAGAATGGGGACTATACCTTCATGTTGAAATAAAGCCTCATTAGAATGGGGACTATACCTTCACAGGTATAGACTATACCTTCATGTTGAAATAAAGCCTCATTAGAATGGGGACTATACCTTCATGTTGAAATAAAGCCTCATTAGAATGGGGACTATACCTTCACAGGTATAGACTATACCTTCATGTTGAAATAAAGCCTCATTAGAATGGGGACTATACCTTCACAGGTATAGACTATACCTTCATGTTGAAATAAAGCCTCATTAGAATGGGGACTATACCTTCATGTTGAAATAAAGCCACATTAGAATGGGGACTATACCTTCACAGGTATAGACTATACCTTCATGTTGAAATAAAGCCTCATTAGAATGGGGACTATACCTTCACAGGTATAGACTATACCTTCATGTTGAAATAAAACCACATTAGAATGGGGACTATACCTTCATGTTGAAATAAAACCACATTAGAATGGGGACTATACCTTCACAGGTATAGACTATACCTTCATGTTGAAATAAAGCCTCATTAGAATGGGGACTATACCTTCACAGGTATAGACTATACCTTCATGTTGAAATAAAACCTCATTAGAATGGGGACTATACCTTCATGATGAAATAAAACCACATTAGAATGGGGACTATACCTTCATGTTGAAATAAAACCACATTAGAATGGGGACTATACCTTCACAGGTATAGACTATACCTTCATGTTGAAATAAAACCACATTAGAATGGGGACTATACCTTCATGTTGAAATAAAACCACATTAGAATGGGGACTTGATATAGACTATACCTTCATGTTGAAATAAAGCCTCATTAGAATGGGGACTATACCTTCACAGGTATAGACTATACCTTCATGTTGAAATAAAACCACATTAGAATGGGGACTATACCTTCATGTTGAAATAAAACCACATTAGAATGGGGACTATACCTTCACAGGTATAGACTATACCTTCATGTTGAAATAAAACCACATTAGAATGGGGACTATACCTTCATGTTGAAATAAAACCACATTAGAATGGGGACTATACCTTCATGTTGAAATAAAGCCTCATTAGAATGGGGACTATACCTTCACAGGTATAGACTATACCTTCATGTTGAAATAAAACCACATTAGAATGGGGACTATACCTTCATGTTGAAATAAAACCACATTAGAATGGGGACTATACCTTCATGTTGAAATAAAACCACATTAGAATGGGGACTATACCTTCATGTTGAAATAAAGCCTCATTAGAATGGGGACTATACCTTCACAGGTATAGACTATACCTTCATGTTGAAATAAAACCACATTAGAATGGGGACTATACCTTCATGTTGAAATAAAGCCTCATTAGAATGGGGACTATACCTTCATGTTGAAATAAAACCACATTAGAATGGGGACTATACCTTCATGTTGAAATAAAACCACATTAGATTGGGGACTGTACCTTCATGTTGAAATAAAACCACATTAGAATGGGGACTATACCTTCATGTTGAAATAAAGCCTCATTAGAATGGGGACTATACCTTCATGTTGAAATAAAACCACATTAGAATGGGGGGGACTATACCTTCATGTTGAAATAAAACCACATTAGAATGGGGACTATACCTTCATGTTGAAATAAAACCACATTAGAATGGGGACTATACCTTCACAGGGACTATACCTTCATGTTGAAATAAAACCACATTAGAATGGGGACTATACCTTCATGTTGAAATAAAACCACATTAGAATGGGGACTATACCTTCATGTTGAAATAAAGCCTCATTAGAATGGGGACTATACCTTCATGTTGAAATAAAGAATAAAACCACATTAGAATGGGGACTATACCTTCATGTTGAAATAAAACCACATTAGAATGGGGACTATACCTTCATGTTGAAATAAAGCCTCATTAGAATGGGGACTATACCTTCATGTTGAAATAAAACCACATTAGAATGGGGACTATACCTTCATGTTGAAATAAAGCCTCATTAGAATGGGGACTATACCTTCATGTTGAAATAAAACCACATTAGAATGGGGACTATACCTTCATGTTGAAATAAAACCACATTAGAATGGGGACTATACCTTCATGTTGAAATAAAACCACATTAGAATGGGGACTATACCTTCATGTTGAAATAAAGCCTCATTAGAATGGGGACTATACCTTCATGTTGAAATAAAACCACATTAGAATGGGGACTTGATATAGACTATACCTTCATGTTGAAATAAAACCACATTAGAATGGGGACTATACCTTCATGTTGAAATAAAACCACATTAGAATGTCCCGGTGAGAGAATAATGACCATGGAGACATGCAAGGCTGTGAGCCTGGGGTAAAATAACAGACGTTTGAGATAATAGGGGAGTAGATGGGAAACCCAGATCAACTTGGTTGATGGGTGCCTATTCCCTCTCTTTGAATACAAAATGTATAGAGTGTGTGTGTTTGAATGACTTCAAGGTGTACCATGAATGTAATAGGAACGTGTTGAGAACTTCTGTTGAAAAATACCACTCTGACAGATGTCGTCATTGAAAACAAATGAGTGCTTTTCATTCTGAGCCTGTGTCAAACTCTCCAGCGTTTTGTTCGTTTTATCTGGTGAAAGTCATTTAGGAGCCGACTGCCTTAATCCAACAACAACAGTCGTTACACAGCTGTATGCAGCCAAGGTGGCCTATGTTAAATGTGTTGGATGTGTGGTTGAAGACATTGCCTGGCTAGAATAGACCACTGGCAGGATCTCCGTTGTCGTCGTGTGTGCATGTGACACTCGGTAAACACTAAATATAGCCTAGCCTAATGACACAAGTGTCTTAGACAACGCCTCTACACTCAATGCGGGACAGATATCAAACCTATGACCACGAAACACGAGCCACGGTCTCAAGTTCAGACTATTTAAATAGGAACTGCTTAAAGGCTGCAATACTGTATGGCCTAAACCTGAATCTGTGAAGGACATGGGCCTCTCAGACTCTTCTTTCAAGGACATTCTCAGTATCTGGCAACCCCGGCCAAAAAAATAAAATAAAGAGTTGTTCAAAAGGGTCTCCCATAGGGAGACATAGTATTCCCCACATAGTAATATCCCCATAGCGGTTTTATGCTCCAGTTGACAGACAGGGTCTGCTCATAGGCCGGTTGCCAGATGTTGATGTCACAAATGCAGCGAAAAAGAGACATTAATGGAGTCCGTTCAGGAACTCCCTCGGTTGCCATGTAATGTAATGGAGTTCTCTCTACTAGAGCTGGTTGAGCATTTACGGTAGTAATGTAGCCGTAGCCCTTTTAAGATGATTGCAGGAGATTTTATATTGTATTAAAGTATAGTATTATAGGAAGGAAACTATGTACAAAATGTGTTTTTGGTATCATTATAAAAAGTATAATGTTGATTTGATCTGTTCCCTGGTATATGAAAACATGATGATGTAATAATGGTCCACCATGTCCATCAGTGCACATTCACATTCTCAGAATGCTTCTATGGAGTACAAATAGAGGCAATGGTTTCTTGGATTAAATCAAATCTATTTGTATTTGTCACATGTGCCAAATACAACAGTAGACCTTACAGTGAAATGCTTACTTAAAAACCCTTAACCAAGAATGCTTTTTTTTTTAAAGACCAAAAAAAGTAAGTATTTTTTTTATATATTTTTTTATTTTACCTTTATTTAACCAGGCAAGTCAGTTAAGAACACATTCTTATTTTCAATGACGGCCTGGGAACAGTGGGTTAACTGCCTGTTCAGGGGCAGAACGACAGATTTGTACCTTGTCAGCTCGGGGGTTTGAACTCACAACCTTCTGGTTACTAGTCCAACGCTCTAACCACTAGGCTACGCTGCTGAGCAGCAGTAAATAACAATAGCGGGGCTATATACAGGGGCTACCGGTACAGAATCAATGTGCTGGGACACCGGTATAGAGGTAATTGAGGTAATATGTACATGGAGGTAGAGTTAATAAAGTGACTATGCATAGATAGTAACAGAGAGTAGCAGCAGCGTAGAAGAGGGGGGGCAATGCAAATGGTCTGAGTAGCCATTTGATTACATGTTCAGGAGTCTTATGGCTTGGGGGTAGAAGCTGTTTAGAAGGCTCTTGGACTTAGACTTGGTGCTCCAGAACCACTTGTCGTGCAGTAGCAGAAAGAACAGTTCATGACTAGGGTGGCTGGAGTCTGACAATTTTTAGGGTCTTCCTCTGACACCGCCTGGTATAGAGGTCCTGGATGGCAGGAAGCTTGGCCCCGGTGATGTACTGGGCCGTGCGCACTACCCTCTGTAGTGCCTTGCGGTCGGAGGCCAAGCAGTTGCCATACCAGGCAGTGATACAATCAGTCAGGATACTCGATGGTGCAGCTGTGGAACCTTTTGAGGATCTGAGGACCCATGCCAAATCTTTTCAGTCTCCTGAGGGGGAATAGGTTTTGTCGTGCCCTCTTCACAACTGTCTTGGTGTGCTTGGACTATGTTAGTTTGTTGTTGATGTGGACACCAAGAAACTTGAAGCTCTCAACCTGCTCCACAACAGCCCCGTCGATGATAATGGGGGCGTGCTCGGTCCTCCTTTTCCTGTAGTCCACAATCATCTCCTTTGTCTTGATCACATTGAAGGAAAGGTTGTTGTCCCAGCACCACACGATCAAGTCTCTGACCTCTTCTCTATAGGCTGTCTCATCATTGTCGGTGATCAGGCCTACCACTGTTGTGTCATCAGCTTAATGATGGTGTTGGAGTCGTGCCTGGCAGTGCAGTCATGAGTGAACAGGGAGTACAGGAGGGGACTGAGCACGCACCCCTGAGGGGCACTGTGGTGAGGATCAGCGTGGAGGATGTGTTGTTACCTACCCTTACTACCTGGGGGCGGTCCGTCAGCAAGTTCAGGATCCAGTTGCAGAGGGAGGTGTTTAGTCCCAGGGTCCTTAGCTTAGTGATGAGCTTTGAGGGCACTATGGTGTTGAACGCTGAGCTGTAGTCAATGAATAGCATTCTCACATAGGTGTTACTTTTGTCCAGGTGCGAAAGGGCAGTGAAGTAAAGATTGCATCATCTGTGGATCTGTTGGTGCGGTATGCAAATTGGAGTGGGTCTAGGGTTTCTGGGACAATGTTGTTGATGTGACCCATGACCAGCCTTTCAAAGCATTTCATGGCTAGACGTGAGTGCTACGGGTCGGTAGTCATTTAGGCAGGTTACCTTAGTGTTCTTGAGCACAGGGACTATGGTTGAAAATGTCAATGAAGACACTTGCCAGTTGGTTAGTGCATGCTCAGAGTACACGTCCTGGTAATCCGTCTGGCCCTGCAGCCTTGTGAATGTTGACCTGTTTAAAGGTCTTACTCACATTGGCTACTGAGAGCATGATCACACAGTCTTTCGGTACAGCTGGTGCTCTCATGCATGTTTCAGTGTCACTTGCCTCGAAGAGAGCATATAAAGTTATTTAGCTCGTCTGATAGGCTCATGCCACTGGGCAGCTCTCAGTTGTGCTTCCCTTTGTAGTCTGTAATAGTTTGCAAGCCCTGCCACATCCGACAAGTGTCGGAGCCAGTGTAGTACGATTCGATCTTAGTCCTGTATTGACGCTTTGCCTGTTTGATTGTTCGTCAGAGGGCATAGCGGGATTTCTTATAAGCTTCAGAGTTAGAGTATCCGCTCCTTGAAAATGGCAGCTCTACCCTTTAGCTCTGTACGAATGTAATCCATGGCTTCTGGTTGGGGTATGTACATACAGGCACTGTGGGGACGACGTCCTTGATAAACTTATTGATAAAGCCAGTGACTGATGTGGTGTACTCAATGCCATCGGAAGAATCCCGGAACATATTCCAGTCTGTGCTAGCAAAACAGTCCTGTAGTTTAGCATCTGCTTCGTCGGACCACTTTTTTTTACTGAATCACTGGTGCTTCATGCTTTTTTCTTGTAAGCAGGAATCAGGAGGATGGAATTATGGTCAAATTTGCCAAATGGAGGGTGAGGGAGAGCTTTGTACACGTCTCTGTGTGTGGAGTAAAGGGATCTAGATTTTTTTTTCTCCCTCTGGTTGCACATTTATCATGCTGATAGAAATGAGGTAAAACTGATTTAAGTTTCCCTGCATTAAAGTCCCTGGCCACTAGGAGCTCCGCCTCTGGATGAGCGTTTTCCTGTTAGCTTATGGCGGTACACAGCTCATTGAGTGCGGTTTTCGTGCCAGCATCGGTCTGTGGTGGTATGTAGACAGCTACAACAAATACAGATGAAAACTCTGTAGGTAGATAGTGTGGTCTACAGGTTATCATGAGATACTCTACCTCAGGCGAGTAAAACCTTGAGACTTCCTTAGATATCGTGCACCAGCTGTTGTTTACATATATGCATAGGCTCCCGCCCTGTGTCTTACCAGAGTCTGCTGTTAAATCCTGTCGATAGAGTGTATATCCCACCAGCTGTATGTTCTTAATGTCGTCGTTCAGCCACGACTCCGTGAAACATAAGATATTACAGTTTTTAATGTCCCGTTGGTAGAATATACCCGCTTTCAGTTCGTCCCATTTTTTCCCCAGCGATTGAACATTAGCTGGCAGGACGGAAGGCAAAGGCAGATTAGCTACTCCTTGCCTGATCTTCACAAGGCACCCTGATCTTTTCCGCAAAATCTCCGTTTCCTTCTCCAGCGAAAGCTGGGCCTGGTCGGGTGTCTGTAGTATCTCCCTCCTGTCCGACTCAAGAAAAACTCTTTGTCTAATCTGAGGTGAGTAATCGCAGTTCAGATGTCCAAAAGCTCTTTTCGGTCATAAGAGACAGTACCAGCAACATTATGTACAAAACAAGTTACTAACAAAATAGCCTGGTTGGTTAAGAGCCGATTAGATGGCAGCCATCTTCATATTTATTTTAGTGGACTAGGTGATGAATCTGGAAATGGGGAAATCTATTGTAGTAAGTTGAGTTTTTAATTATGTGAACAAATAGATTCTCTGTAGAGCCGATGAGGATAAGCAATATTTGTCCGGTTCATATAAAGTGTACGGAGCAAAATCCCTGGAAAAGGGATTCATCACATATCAGCAAACACACCTTTTGTAAATGTTGAGAAACATAAAATCCACACTCACCCACCAATACATACAGGAACAAACTAAATACTGTACATGTACACACACAATTTGGAGTGTGTAACTTTCTGACCATGATTAACAGGATTCATGGGATGAGCTGGACACTGGATAGAAGGGCTCCAAGACAAGTTTTCCTTTATTCAGAGTCTGAACCATCCAGTGAGGGGGCGGGAAGAGGGCAGGAGGGGGGGTGGGGTTAGCGTTGTGCGTTTCCTGTGTCGCAGTTTACTGTTTTTTAGAGCAAGAAAAATGGGCTTATGTAAGAGTCATGTGATATAGACAGAAATAGTGGAGGACTGGAGGGAGCTAGACCTAGCTACAGCTGCTGCCTCTCCTCCCTTCCCTCCTCTCCTCCCTTCCACTCTCTTCTCCTATCTCCTCTCCCCCCTCCCCTCCACTTTCCCCTGGCAGAGATCAGACTACACACACACTGTGCAGCTTCACACACACACACACACACACACACACACACACACACACACACACACACACACACACACACACACACACACACACACACACACACACACGGTCACACATACTGTACATTGACGCACAGTCATGCATGCATGCACACAGAAGGCCAATGCAGCAATACGCTTGCATGCCAACACTCCCACACACATGCTCAGAAACGAGTATGCATGCAGGTACGCACGTACAGTAGGCACTCTCACACAGAAACACACATGCATGTACCAGTGGAGCCTGCCGAGGGGAGGACGGCTCATAATAATGGCTGAACTGGAGCAAATGGAACAGCATCAAACACCTGGAAACCATGTGTTTGATACCATTCCACTGATTCCGCTGCAGCCATTACCACGAGCCTGTCCTCCCCAATTAAGGTCCCAACAACCTCCTGTGGCACGTACGCACACCCCGATTTACGTAGACACTCCCGACTTTGTCGACACTCCGACTTTGTCAACATCAGATGAAATGTAATGAACTATGTCACTGTATCCTGTTTTCTGGCTGTACTCTGTGCATCTTGCTTGGCCACTTCCTGTGGCTGTGACATACCATAGTGAAGGTTTTTGGGCCATAGCTCAGGTCAGTGTGTGTGTGTGTGTGTGAGACAATCACAGTGTTTGTGTAGCTTCCGTGGAGCAGTCGAGGCGCACTAACCTGGCCGTCCCTGGCCTGAGGAACGAATGTGTGGGTGGGCGCGTGTGGTACTCTGAGGCTGGCGGACGTGTAGAGAGGAAAAGAAGAGGGGTGAATAGAGGAGAGGAAGAGGAGGAGGAGAGGTACAGTGCTGGTCCAGTGGCGCGGAAGCTGGCTCTCTGAAACAGGAGATCATTTGGTTTAGCTGTGGGCTAGGCAGGGAGGAAGAGGGGGATTCTCTGCCTGTTAGCGTCACTGTCAGAGACTGGAGCAGCCCAGGCACTAGTCAGAGAGAGACCGACACGAGACCATACTGGCCAGTTGAGGAAGTCCTCAGTATATGTACTGTATATGTCTGTGTACAATGGCTTAAGGTATCAAGATTTCTTGGAATTTTAGGTTGTTACAGTATATTATGGAAACACTCCAATGCATTTGAGTACAGATGTAGGATCTTAATTTGAGCCATTTTGCTACAGCAGGAAAATAATCCCGCTAACAGGATATGTCAACGATTATGTTGATGATAATTAGTGGACATTTTTGAAGGGGTTGATAAGTTGTTCATAAGGGAAAATCAAGTCTGAAGTGTCAAAGTCTAAATAACTTCAGAAGAATTTTTAAACGTGAAGTACACAACGTTTTCCTGCAATAGGGTGATCAAATTAAGATCCTACATCTGTAAGTTATCCTATTGTCCTCCATATGTTTCAGCTTCCTGCTGTCTTGTCTCTCAGAGTTTGGCTCACTATTAAACTTCCTGTCTTCCTGTCTGTGTGTGTGTTAAGGCCAGCACAACTACCTGTGTGCCGGAAGAAATGACTGTATCATCGATAAGATCCGGAGGAAAAACTGTCCGGCCTGTCGAGTACGGAAGTGTCTCCAAGCCGGGATGAATCTCGGAGGTACGGAATCATAAATGCCAGATATCCTAAATCTGAACCAATGCATCCGAAATAACACCCTATTCCAAGGAAATGGGAGCTTTCTAGGACTAACGGCTATTATTGATGAGCGGCCAATCAGATTCCTAGTCTGATCATAGGCGGGTTCAATGGCAGGAACCTGAGAAATATGTTGGTGCCCGACTGGTTGTAGAACCGTAAAAACAACAAAGTTGAGGGTTAGTGTGTGGAGTCAAATTGCTGCTACTTTGAGATGTTCTGTATCATTACAGAATCCACAGCCAAGTACAGTTTGCAGGCCAATATTAACGTGTGATACAGAGTTTGGATACGGCCTGGGAACCAAAATAGACTTGCTTATACAGCAAGAAAGGTTTTCCGTTTTACCGCTATTGCAATATACAGAACAAATGTCTTCCTTACTGTACTTTGTCAAAGGTGGACAGTCTCCAAATCCTGATTCACTTCCTAACATACTTTCCCTCAAAGTTACAATGTCCCTGGAGAGGCAGAAAACACTTCTGTTAGGATATCTTGAGCACTACTACATCGGACAGAAGTGCCGATAGAATATTTTATTGAACCTTTATTTAACTAGGCAAGTCAGTTTAGAACAAATTCTTATTTTACAATGACGGCCTACCCCAGCCACACCCTCCCCTAACCCTGACAATGCTGGGCCAATTGTGCACTGCCTTGTGGAATGGTCAAAATGACACTTAGCTTCCAAAAGTCCAACAATTGCCAAACAAAGTTAAGCTCAAATTCAGCTTGAATATTTGTAGTTACTTCAGTAGGTACACTTTACATGCTCTCCTGTCAACAGAACATTTTGAAACAACACAATGCAGAAACATCATGGTAAGTTGTACTTTAAATTGGAGCGTCATTCTCTCTTCCTCCCTACAGCGCGGAAGTCTAAGAAGCTAGGCAAGCTGAAGGGTGTGAACGAAGACTCGACCCCCACCAAGGAGGGGGGGCAGACGTGCCCTGGATCTGGAGGTGGAGGGGGGTACTTGTCCTCGGGAGAGAAGGAGCTGAGCACCAGCCCCACTAATGCCCTGGTGCCCCACGGCCCTGGAGGTGGGCTGGTGACCCCCTACTTGCCCCCCTCCATCTGCAGCGTGTTGGAGCTGATTGAGCCAGAGGTGGTGTTTGCGGGCTACGACAACACCCAGCCTGACACCACCGACCACCTGCTGTCCAGCCTCAACCAGCTGGCTGGGAAACAGATGATCCGCGTGGTCAAGTGGGCCAAAGTACTTCCAGGTTAGAGTGAGATACAGTATCTTTCTTTTATTTCTAATATCTTTGATGGCTTTGGTGGAGGCCAAACTACTTCCAGGTTAGACAGACATGGGGGTTCTGGATGGGATTGGGCAGTACGGATTATCTTCCTTTCCTATACAGTAATATCTTTGAAGGGGACATCGGAAACAGATAAATGTCTAGAGTCAACTTGATCCCATTCCATTCTAAATGCTTGGTGGCAGAGACATGGGTAAATCTCTTGAGTGGGCGTATTGGCTGTTAGGAGAAATCACTATCATGTATTTTATACTCCAGGCATATTTTGACATGGTGTGGTATTATTAACATTTGTGTCTTCTGAATATATCCGGCAGAAATTTTCCCGATCTCGTTAGGAAATGATTCTGCAATGCGTTAATGAGATTAGCGATAGCATCCTATTTAAAGCGAAAATGTAATCAAGATTTAAGATTTGGAAACAGAGCTAATTTACATTCATCAGCCTTTCATAAATAATGTAAATTGAACTCGTTTATGCTAAATTTGACTTTAATATACCATTTGTTTTTTTAAAGAGGTGAGTAAGTTCCTAAAAACTGTCCTTTGGTGAAATATTCAAAAGATGCCTTACAGTCACAGGTACCTCTTAGATGCTGTTTAATTCGCTGTATTGCAAATATTTGATACCTCTTCCAGGGTGTCTGCTTGCCGTATCCGGACATATAAATAGAAAGACAGACACAGTAGGTGGAAACCACCCCCTCTCTCCCTCTCCCTCTCTCTCTCTCTCTCTCTCTCTCTCTCCTCTCTCTCTCTCTCTCTCTCTCTCTCTCTCTCTCTCGGAGACTCTCTCTGACTTTGAAAGTTCCATTGCATTCAGTTTACATTTGGACTTAGCTCTGCTAATAGAAGCTCAGAAACTCACCTCCAGAAGACTCGCACTAATAAGGCAGACTGCTTTGCGCTACATGGCTGCTGTAGACTATATACAAGCCTTGGTCTGGACAGCCCAGTGCCACAGTACACAGGAAGCCTAGTATATGCTGTGTGCAGCATCCTGTACTGTAGTCACTGTAAACACTATTGACTTGTTGAGTGTCTTCAGTCTTCAAGCACTTTGATGGGCGACCCAAAAGTTAATCTTTTAATAATCATCTTAGACCCAGCTATAGATTCTTCCAGGGACCACCATTGACATACAGTAAGCCGGTTATTTGAATCAAGAGCTTTGAGTCCTTTTTAAAAAAGCCACAGGCGTAGCCAGCAATACAACCCACACACTAATTCAACAATGAATTGATACCGTGACACATCGCGGGCTTGGCAGCGGCTGCATGGCTGACGACTGACATGCAAAGCCTGGAATAGTACCTAAGCTCTGATCAGTCACTTTCAGTTGCAGCATTGGCATCCTCGGGACTCTGCATTATAGAATGAGGAAGAGTTCATATGTAATGCTCTGTATAAAGTCGGAGTGAGAGATTGGCAACTTTCCCACCTGTCTTTTTAAGGGCCCACATAGACAACAGGCCAATAATTAGAAGCCTTGGGGGATTTTGTGTAAAACAACACCGGGCGAATACTCTGCAGTGGTTTGTTCATGTCTGAACAAATATTGGTGCTGCTAGGCACCTTGCCATATGCGTACACACACACACACACACGAGACAGAGAGAGAGGAAAGACTGGGTGAATGCCTCATGGGTTGTTGTACCTGTGTCTCTCTAGGTATGTCACTGGTCCTGCATTCACTACTGTACTCAATTTAAGACTCACTACCTCTCACCGTGTCCCTTCCCATCAGCCCCCTTCGATCCAATTCAATAGCCTTCATTAACAGTGGACGTCAGGGACTTTCATTGCCAAATCAAACATGCAGGAACATATCACATCAATAATTTTCCTCTCTCTCTCCCAGGTTTCCGGGGCCTGCCCATAGAGGACCAAATCACCCTGATCCAGTACTCTTGGATGTGTCTGTCCTCCTTCAGTCTCAGCTGGAGGTCCTACAAACACACCAACGGACAGATGCTCTACTTCGCCCCCGACCTCGTCTTCAACGAGTAAGTCTGTCTACCACTGACCTAGTCTCGCTTTACAGATATGCAGTTTTCAGAAAAAAAAGTTATAGAGTTCCCGAACAAAGCCAAACGGCAAGTCCATAGTTCCTCCTACTTCTCTCAGAGTGTCGATGGGATTGAAAAAACTGCTCAGTGTCTTCTGACTAATAGTCAGATAGCCCTGCTCCCTAAAGCAAAGGCTTTTGTACCTCTAAACGGCTCCTCGATCCCCAGAGCACAGTTGATCAGAGCGGAGCGGGGAGTCAATGAGGCGTGTGATCCGCTCTAATATATTTGAACAGGAGAACAGGAAGAGGAAATGTATATGGGGCAGCTGCTTATTGGAGCTGTGGTGCATGACTGGTGCATTGAAGTGGAGGGTAATGGTATGGACCTGGACAGGGCCAGGGCACCTCTGAATACTGGCCCCTACAGGTGGCTGGGGAAAGTGCATCAATCCCAGATGGAACGGAATTGATAGTTGGCTTGTTTGATTTTGTAAAAGAAGGACTTCAATGCAAGGTTTCCTGGCACACACACAAAAAAGACAGACAATAATGAAGTCATTGCAGAGACCAAGTATGCTTGGATACAATGTCATTACATGTAAAGTACAATGAGAAAGTTACATTCTATCATTTAACTAATTCCATCTATGATCATAAAGTTACCTACAGTAGATGCCTTCCTAAGCATGTGCTGCTGATACATATTCTAAGACCTTCTGAAACGCCTGTGTGTGAAGCAGTTACAGTGGAACTGCCTGTCTGAGTGACAGATGGTCCAGGTATTCTGGGTGACAATCCCCATGAGAAGTATCCTACACCAACTTGATTTACTGCATGGCCTGGATGCCGGCTGGAATGTCCACAGTGCTCTGTCACGAAAACCTGGATGTTGCCCAAGTGTCCCCACTATCCCCAGTGTGTCAGTGACTGACCATGGTATCAGGCCAAGGTCCCCATTTAGGAGGATGGCTACAGCATGTCCCTGTAGAGATAGAGACGTATAGAGAAACTAACCCGTGTCGCTCTATAGAGACGAGTAGAGAAACTAACCCGTCTATCGGCCTATAGAGACGAGTAGAGAAACTAACCCGTCTGTCACTCTATAGTGATGTGTAGAGAAACTAACCCGTCTCTCGCACTATAGTGATGTGTAGAGAAACTAACCCGTCTGTCGCTCTATAGAGACGTATAGAGTAGATAAACTAACATGTCTGTCACTCTATAGTGATGTGTAGAGAAACTAACCCGTCTCTCGCTCTATAGTGATGTGTAGAGAAACTAACCCGTCTGTCGCTCTATAGAGACGAGTAGAGAAACTAACCCGTCTGTCGCTCTATAGAGACGAGTAGAGAAACTAACCCGTCTGTCGCTCTATAGAGACGAGTAGAGAAACTAACCCGTCTGTCGCTCTATAGAGACGAGTAGAGAAACTAACCCGTCTGTCGCTCTATAGAGACGAGTAGAGAAACTAACCTGTCTATCGGCCTAGAGACGTATAGAGTAGATAAACTAACATGTCTGTCACTCTATAGTGATGTGTAGAGAAACTAACCCGTCTCTCGCTCTATAGTGATGTTTAGAGAAACTAACCAGTCTGTCACTCTATAGTGATGTGTAGAGAAACTAGCCTGTCTATTGGCGTATTGAGTAGAGAAACTAACCCGTCTGTCACTCTATAGTGATGTGTAGAGAAACTAGCCTGTCTATTGGCCTATAGAGACGTATAGAGTAGAGAAACTAACCCGCCTGTCACTCTATAGTGATGTGTAGAGAAACTAGCCTGTCTATTGGCCTATAGAGACGTATAGAGTAGAGAAACTAACCCGCCTGTCACTCTATAGTGATGTGTAGAGAAACTAGCCTGTCTATTGGCCTATAGAGACGTATAGAGTAGAGAAACTAACCCGCCTGTCACTCTATAGTGATGTGTAGAGAAACTAGCCTGTCTATTGGCCTATAGAGACGTATAGAGTAGAGAAACTAACCCGCCTGTCACTCTATAGTGATGTGTAGAGAAACTAGCCTGTCTATTGGCCTATAGAGACGTATAGAGTAGAGAAACTAACCCGTCTGTCGCTCTATAGTGATGTGTAGAGAAACTAACCCGTCTGTCGCTCTAAAGTGATGTGTAGAGAAACTAACATGTCTGTCGCTCTATAGAGATGTGTAGAGAAACTAGCCTGTCTATTGGCCTATAGAGACGTATAGAGTAGAGAAACTAACCCGTCTGTCGCTCTATAGTGATGTGTAGAGAAACTAACCCGTCTGTCGCTCTAAAGTGATGTGTAGAGAAACTAACATGTCTGTCACTCTATAGTGATGTGTAGAGAAACTAGCCTGTCTATTGGCGTATTGAGTAGAGAAACTAACTTGCCTGTCACTCTATAGTGATGTGTAGAGAAACTAGCCTGTCTATTGGCCTATAGAGACGTATAGAGTAGAGAAACTAACCCGTCTGTCGCTCTATAGTGATGTGTAGAGAAACTAACATGTCTGTCGCTCTATAGAGATGTGTAGATAAACTAACATGTCTGTCGCTCTATAGAGATGTGTAGAGAAACTAGCCTGTCTATTGGCGTATTGAGTAGAGAAACTAACCCGTCTGTCACTCTATAGTGATGTGTAGAGAAACTAACCCGTCTGTCGCTCTAAAGTGATGTGTAGAGAAACTAGCCTGTCTATTGGCCTATAGAGACGTATAGAGTAGAGAAACTAACCCGCCTGTCACTCTATAGTGATGTGTAGAGAAACTAACCCGTCTGTCGCTCTAAAGTGATGTGTAGATAAACTAACATGTCTGTCGCTCTATAGAGATGTGTAGAGAAACTAGCCTGTCTATTGGCGTATTGAGTAGAGAAACTAACCCGTCTGTCGCTCTATAGTGATGTGTAGAGAAACTAACCCGTCTGTCGCTCTAAAGTGATGTGTAGAGAAACTAACCCGTCTGTCGCTCTATAGTGATGTGTAGAGAAACTAACCCGTCTGTCGCTCTAAAGTGATGTGTAGAGAAACTAGCCTGTCTATTGGCCTATAGAGACGTATAGAGTAGAGAAACTAACCCGTCTGTCGCTCTATAGTGATGTGTAGAGAAACTAACCCATCTGTCGCTCTAAAGTGATGTGTAGAGAAACTAACCCGTCTGTCGCTCTATAGTGATGTGTAGAGAAACTAACCCGTCTGTCGCTCTATAGTGATGTGTAGAGAAACTAACCCGTCTGTCGCTCTATAGTGATGTGCAGAGAAACTAACCCGTCTGTCGCTCTATAGTGATGTGTAGAGAAACTAACCTGTCTGTCGCTCTATAAAGACGTATAGAGTAGAGAAACTAACCTGTCTATCACTCTATAGTGATGTGTAGAGAAACTAACCTGTCTATCACTCTATAGTGATGTGTAGAGAAACTAACCCGTCTGTCGCTCTATAGTGATGTGTAGAGAAACTAACCCGTCTGTCGCTCTATAGTGATGTGTAGAGAAACTAACCCGTCTGTCGCTCTATAGTGATGTGTAGAGAAACTAGCCTGTCTATTGGCGTATTGAGTAGAGAAACTAACCCGTCTGTCACTCTATAGTGATGTGTAGAGAAACTAACCCGTCTGTCGCTCTATAGTGATGTGTAGAGAAACTAACCCGTCTGTCACTCTATAGTGATGTGTAGAGAAACTAGCCTGTCTATTGGCCTATAGAGACGTATAGAGTAGAGAAACTAACCCGTCTGTCGCTCTATAGTGATGTGTAGAGAAACTAACCCGTCTGTCGCTCTATAGTGATGTGTAGAGAAACTAAACCGTCTGTCGCTCTAAAGTGATGTGTAGAGAAACTAACCCGTCTGTCGCTCTATAGTGATGTGTAGAGAAACTAACCCGTCTGTCGCTCTATAGTGATGTGTAGAGAAACTAACCCGTCTGTCGCTCTATAGTGATGTGCAGAGAAACTAACCCGTCTGTCGCTCTATAGTGATGTGTAGAGAAACTAACCTGTCTGTCGCTCTATAAAGACGTATAGAGTAGAGAAACTAACCTGTCTATCACTCTATAGTGATGTGTAGAGAAACTAACCTGTCTATCACTCTATAGTGATGTGTAGAGAAACTAACCCGTCTGTCGCTCTATAGTGATGTGTAGAGAAACTAACCCGTCTGTCGCTCTATAGTGATGTGTAGAGAAACTAACCCGTCTGTCGCTCTATAGTGATGTGCAGAGAAACTAACCCGTCTGTCGCTCTATAGTGATGTGTAGAGAAACTAACCTGTCTGTCGCTCTATCTGTAGAGAAACTAACCTGTCTATCACTCTATAGTGATGTGTAGAGAAACTAACCAGTCTATCTGCCTATAGAGACGTA
Source organism: Oncorhynchus gorbuscha (assembly GCF_021184085.1). Classification (NCBI taxonomy): domain Eukaryota; kingdom Metazoa; phylum Chordata; class Actinopteri; order Salmoniformes; family Salmonidae; genus Oncorhynchus; species Oncorhynchus gorbuscha. The sequence goes on from NC_060189.1 coordinate 56,450,675, forward strand.
TATAGTAGATAAACTAACCCGTCTGTCGCTCTATAGTGATGTGTAGAGAAACTAGCCTGTCTATTGGCGTATAGAGACGTATAGAGTAGATAAACTAACATGTCTGTCGGCCTATAAAGACATATAGAGTGGAGAAACTAACCTGTATATCACTCTAGAGAGACGTATAGAGTAGAGAAGCTACTCTGTCGCTCGATCTGTCTACCTTTCTGTCTGCCCGTTTATCTTTCTGTCTTATGGCCTGCCCGTCTGCATCAGTATATCAAACAATCCATACTTTCTCCACATTTGTTCATCTCGTCCTCGAGGAGGAAGCAATTTGTTCATCTCTGATCCTCGCGGAGGAAGCAGTTTGTTAATCTAGTCCTCGAGGAGGAAGCAGTTCATTCTTCTCTAGTCCTCGAGGAAGAAGCAGTTTATTCATCTCTAGTCCTCGAGGAGGAAGCAGTTTGTTCATCTCTAGTCCTCGAGGAGGAAGCAGTTTATTCATCTCTAGTCCTCGAAGAGGAAGTAGTTCGTTCATCTCTTGTCCTCGAGGAGGAAGCAGTTTATTCATCTCTAGTCCTCGAGGAGGAAGTAGTTCGTTCATCTCTAGTCCTCGAGGAAGAAGCAGTTTATTCATCTCTAGTCCTCAAGGAGGAAGCAGTTTGTTCATCTCTAGTCCTCGAGGAGGAAGCAGTTTGTTCATCTCTAGTCCTCGAGGAGGAAGTAGTTCGTTCATCTCTTGTCCTCGAGGAAGCAGTTTGTTAACTTATGGTTTCTATGGCTCCTTAGTGACTTCCTTGTCTTGACATTGTTTAATGAATTAATTGGCTGGAGCTGGATAGTCCGCCCACTTGGATTTCTCATCCTAATTCAGTCTACTGATTGAGGGAACAACAAAAAGACAAATGTGCTCTTGATGTCAAAGCCAAATACATCTAAATTAAAGAGCGACTGCCTTCAAAAAGCAACGAATCCCTTTGAAAACTATGTGGCATCGATAGGAGTCCGAAACGGTTAGTGTCAAAATTGACTACAACTTGTAGATAGGATAACGTTGGTCATGAAGTCAGTCTCGTCTAAAATGGAGTTTGGAACTTCTGTACATGTAAATGAACGTTGGGTTTTGATTTGATTTGGCGATTTGTCCATTTTCCCACTAACATGGGGTGAACAGCTGCAGTGATTGCTGTCTATCCAATAGCATAGACAGTGAGGCAGACCTACCCAGCAACTCCAACTTTGTTTACATAAGACAACACATTATTTACTTGAGAAATATTGCACCAAATACCTTAATGTAAAATTTCACTACTAAAACATCATTGGCATAAACGTAAAAATGAATGAAAGATGTCTTGAGTTCTTAGATTTATTCTGTGGATTATGAGGAAGTGAAACAGGCTTCTGCACCTGCAGTGTCTCATGGGAGACCAACGTCATTAACCAAATGCAGAATCGGTCAGGAACACACTTCCAAGACTGAAATCTCATCTTCCTAACGAGCAACAGAAAAAAACACACCAATCTGTGTTCAGTGGCTCTTTAAACTTAATTTATGCATTAACATTTGATAATAGCTCGCAATAGCTGTATTAAAACAGTTATTCCAACTTTTGGGCCCGTAGTGGGTGCATCTAGACCTAAACTGTAGCAATTGACAGAGGGGGTCAAGAAGGTCATGCAAAGTTCCTTCTCGACCCAAGAGGACAGAAAATAACGAGGTATAAACAAGACTCTGAAAGACGTTTGCCAATAATATCCAGTGACCCCAAGAAAAACAAACACAATACAAACTATTGTATTTTAAGTGGGGGTTATACAGTTGTAGTTGCTCTGTCTATCAGGGATATTCACATCAGTGAAGTGAGTCTGACTTTTTACATCCTCGCTCTTGCTTCCTGAATCTCTCTCCATGGCAACGGTGAGAGCCGGAGAGAGAAAAACCAGGGGCAGTGAGTTTCTTCTAATTTTGGGCAATGATTCAGCAAAATTGATTTCAGACAAAATATGTAGAGACTTCTTATTCTCAGACCCAAGGTTCTCCAAATAATGAAATGCCGTTTGCAGAACTCCAACACAATGCTACTCCTAAAACACATACATTTTTCATATGTTCTTAAGTTAGACAAAGTCAGACAGACAGAAATACAGTCAGACACTCAGAAAAAGAACGAGACACTCAGCTAAACCAAGCCTCATGCAGCCAGATGAACATTGTATACAGTAAACTAATTGGACTAATTAGTATTTGAAACCTACTTTATGCTTATAATGAGAACATATGCACCAATTCTCCCTTGTTTCTGCAAATCTGTTTCAGAATGTTAAGACTGGTTCGATCCACAGAGCAGAATCTCCCTCCTCTGTCCTAGTGTCACGATGCGGTTTCTGCAGTAGTATCACATGAGCTGCCTCCCAAATCGCACCCTAGCCCCATAGGGCTCTGGTCAGAAGTAGTGCACTAAATAGGGCATGTGGTGCCATTTGCTATGCAGCCCCTATGGTGAACTCCCTTTCAAGTGGAGCCACACCGCTTGCATTTGATTATTCGAGTCTCGACGTGATGGGTGATTTAAAGTGGAGAAGGTAGCTTCCAAAACCCATAATTCCCTGGGATTTGCGGCATCTGCATAACACATTGGCTCTCCATCTCCATCCGACCCAACCTACTCTACTGTCCCTCTGCCCCGTTGTTGCTGGTTGGCCGTTTCTGCACGTTGACAGGATCGAGATCAACGTCTCTGATATGGTGTGTGAGCGACTGTGTTTAGAACGGAGTGTGTATGTTAGTGTATCTGTGTGTTTTCAGGTACCATGACTGGGGTGATGCAGTAAGTCTTTCACAGCCTTTACACAGTGTACTGAAGCAGCTAAGTCATCTGTGTTGTGTTCCTGTGGGTGTGCAGTGCTCTGTACTCTAGAGGAATTTGGCTCTCAACTCATCCTATCTCAGCGAGTAGAATAACGATGTGGAAAGATGTTCCAAAGGGTTGAGGCGCAGTAGTATGTGTGTGTGTGTGTGTGTGTAGGGGGGAGGATACAAATATGTTGTATGTTATCATGTGGTGGATGGTGGGAAATGTACATATAAGAGTTTACATGGATGATTCACAGTGTTTTGGGGATGTTGGCTGTATTTCATGGACATCTGAGATTAGTTTGGCTGGACACAATACAGTCAATGCTAATGGGAGCTTACTGAGCCATCCCACTTGGCACAGACGTCACTTCAACGTCTACTCCACATTGGTTCAACGGAATTTCATCGAACTGACGTGAAAACAACGTTGATTCAACCAGTGTGTTCCCAGTGGGAATGCACTCAGTTGTTTTTAGAGGTAAACGTACAGCGCTGTATAGTGAGAGCAAGAACCAATACACCTCAGGCACTGACCAACCATCCTTTCTCCCCCCAGGGACCGCATGCAGCAGTCAGCCATGTACGACCTGTGTCTGGGCATGAGGCAGGTGAGCCAGGAGTTTGTCAGGCTGCAGCTCACCTACCAAGAGTTCCTCTCCATGAAAGTGTTGCTGCTGCTCAGCACAGGTAAGTCAGCTGAAGGTGTGTGGAGAGGGGGGGGGGTGTGAGTTCCTTTGCCAGAAAAACATCCAACTCTGAGTGTGTGCATACAGCAGTGTGTGTGTCTATATGGTGTGTGTGTGTGTGTGTTTGTGTTGCACCAATCAACAGCTAGCTATAGAGAGGTAGTGTGTATCAGCCACATGTCAGTATACAAGCAGGTTGACAGAGTAAATAACAGGTACATCACTTGTCATTTGTTTGCTGAGCTTGGAACACAAAGAGGAACCAGGGAATAATAACAGGTACACATACAGGGTCACGTCTATAATAAGCTGGAGTAGTATACATTCTAGGTATGCACGGAAAGCGGGATTGGGTGACACTACAGGATGCAACGATTATGCTATACCTCTGGCATGCAACCTGTCATGACACTAATGTGCCAGAGAGAAAGAGAAGAGAGAGGGCAATCGATAGAGAGAGAAAGAGCGAGAGGTAAAATAGTGAGAAAGTACAGAAGAAGAAGAATCTCAGTGTGAGAGAGGGGTTTACATTTTAGGCGTTTAGCAGATGCTCTTATCCAGAGTGATTTACAGTAGGGAGTGCACCCCTTTTTGTACTGGTCCTCCTTCGGGAATCGAACCCACAGCCCTGTCATTGCAAGCGTCATGGTCTAACAACTGAGCCACACGGGACATAAAGAAAGCGAGACCCCCATATTGTTTCACCATATGGCACCTGAGGACAAGGTTCTTGTTGGCGGCCAGCAGTAAACGCAGTCGGGGCAGAGCAGGCAGGCAGAGCTACATAGGCCAGTTATGGGAGCTATTTTGGGAGGCCAGGCTTCAGCCCTCTGCTCTGCTTTGAACTGCCGCCGTGCGGATTTGTAGGAATGTTTATTAGACTTGTCAGGCAGGCAGGGCCTCCGTTTGGAGGATCCTGGGTAGTCTCACTTGGAGCCAGAGGCAGCACTACTCAGCTTTCCATGGATTTCTGCCTGATTGATAATGGATGCCTGGCTAGGAGTGTTGTTAGAGCAAACAGAGCGGAAAATGACAAACTATTAAAGGGATGCTTTGGGATTTTGACAATGAAGCCATTTATCTACTTCTGCAGAGTCGGAGAAAACTCGTGGATTACATTTGTACGTCTCTGCATCCAGAGGAAGTTAGAGTTAGTTTCGCGAGCCAGTGCAAGCTAGCGTTAGCAATTACGCCAATGCTAGTTAGCAACTTTCTTCAAACGGCATTGAGAGACAAACATAGTATCCACGAGTTCATCTGGCTTTGGTGAAGTAAATACAGGGCTTCATTACAACAACACAAAATGTAGGCACCTCCACCCCCAAACTACTTCCCGCAGCTATGACCCCTTTAATACAAAATGACGTTATCGACACCTAATTTAGTTGCATATTGCTTTATCTACTTGCAAGGGGCGGCATTTAGCCTCGAGGTTAGAGCTTAGGGCCAGTAGCCCAAAGGTTGCTGGTTTGAATATTGGAGCCAACAAGGTAAAACATTTTATAATAATCTGTTGATGTGCTCTTGAGCAAGGCACTCAACTCTAATTACTCCAGTGGCACTGGCCATGACCCTACTCAGAGGATATGCATAAAAAAATACAATTAACTAAAATGTGTATCTTATATGAAAAGGAGATCAATCAATGACATAACACACTTGTGTAATTTGAATTCAATTCAATTTTAGTCCCTAAATTCTAAGCATTCCCAAAGGGCATCGACACTGGCCTGACATAACCTGAGTGTCAGTAAATTAATCTGAACGCAGGAGTGCTGTTGGAGTGGAAGGATGGAATGAATATATATGTGAGTGAGTGAGTGTGAGAGAGAGCACAGAAAGAACGAGAGCGCTCTCTGGTCCGTCTGTTGTTGTTGCCTCTTCCCTCCTCATCCTCTAGAGCCTCTCCAAAGAGCCCTGCTGTACTTAATAAAGGCCAGTCAAGCACTGGGCAGCACTCCAGAACCTGCTGTTTTTCCTCCTACTTCCTTCGAACATGGCCCAAATGGAGGGAGAGAGCTGTGGTGATCTGACTGATCTTATGTGGCTGCATGAATCTGTCAGAATAGGGTTTTAGTAGTGTCTGTCAGAGATTGCATCCTACTGTAGGTCTTCTTGTGGATGATGATAGAGGTTCTCATTTTAGCATCTCAATCCTTCTATACTGAAGTGACTATGAATTTTATGTTGTTTACTTTTTAGGTTTGTAAAAGGCTATTTCATCCTCTTTTAATATTTGTGACTAACAGTGAAATTAGATCTGATACTTGAGGCAGAGAAAACATTTCCAGCTACCGACATACTCCATATCCTTGAGCACAGACTCTCACCAACTAATAAATTGAGATAAGGATAATGTGTGTGTGTGTGTGTGTGTGATGAGTTATTGTGGGTTTGGGTTTACAGAGAAGTAGTTGTGTGTGGATCTGTTTTTTGTCTTTGACCTTGGTTAAGGGTTCACTTGCCCTGCAGTGTCTCATGAGACCCTGTAGAATGGGTGTGATCTGATAAAAACAGATGTACCCTTCGGCTCCACAGTGAGTGTATGGAAACATTATCCTTTAAACAATACTCGGTAATAGAACGCCCCCTAATACATATTGTGGTGGATGATTTGGTCATCAAATGGTTTCTAAACTTGACATGCATTAGCCTCACTCACTAGGTGGGTGCTACACTAATGGTAGATAACGTGAGTTACCCCACATAAAGTAGGGTTCTAAAACTAGTACAAAAAAAGCAATATAATCATTATATAAACCACAATCCATTATTATAATCTGATTTATTTGTCAGATAGATAATAGTCCTTTGAGTGTTATTCATTAGGGGGGCTGTTTTTGACATTGTTTTATTAAACGTTTCCGGTGCGACGAGACGCGATATCTTTCTGGATGAAGTTTTATCTAGGAGGAGAACAGTCTACAGGCATATTTGTACGGCAGTCTTTATTTATTGAAATAACCTGCATTTCCCTTTGTAAGCCGGTACATCATGGCTTGATTCAAGGCCAAGACACACAGTCAGTGAGGTATGAGCTGGTAAGACTAAAGCAGGAAGCTACATGTCATGTGTGTTTAACGATAGGATATTTTCACATTGACACCCAATATAATATATAGGCTATGTACAGAACATATCTGGAGACAGAAGCAATGCAAGTATTTCTAGGTTGTGAGAAAAAAAAGAAAAAAAAGAAGAGGGTTCAACAGGTTGCAATTCATAGAAAATCCTGGGTCATATTCATTAGGGAGCACCGTAGCAAAAGGTTTTGCAATGGAAAATGAAAACAAGCATTTCTTATTGGACAAGTTCAGGTATAGATAGTCCCTCCCTATTTCAGTCAGTTTTCTTCCGTTTGGTGCTTATTATTATTTATTAAACCTGGTGCTGCTTACGAAATATGGATGTGCGTGCGTGAGTGTGAAATACAGCCTGGTTGACACATCTAGGTTGGGTACCTGCGTTGAGTAATTGCCCCACTTTCTGCCGGCCACGCCCCTAAAAGACACACTTTCTGCCGCCCATGCCCCTAAAAGACACACATTCTGCAGGCCCTAGACACTAAATGCCAACTGGAGCTGAATTATATTAGGGACAGAGTCAGTGGGGCGAGAGCACAGGGCCCAAATGTGGCAATGGTTTTAGCATGTTCCTGTTAATAAGGGCCACAAAACAAGCCGCGAAACAGAATGAACAGAATCCCTCTCGCCTTGATGTTTTTCCAGAGAGCTCCAGTTACTGCTTTGTCGTTCTTTTGCTCTTGGTCTCTGCTACGTTCTAGGCTAGGTTTGTGTGTGTGCGTCTGCATCTCTCACGGTGTCTATGCCTCTGTGTGTGTGTGTCGTGCCTGCGTACGTACGACTGAGCATTGCCATTCGCTGAGCGATTTCCTCCAAGATGCAATGCTAACTGACAGGCTCTAGTCCTACTCTTGCCTGTGGCTGTGTGTTCTAAGAAACAAAAAGTCCTGTCAACTGTATTTTCCCACATGGCTCTCAGCATCAACAGGTGTGCGTTTCTGTCTGCCACATGTTGGTTTGGGTTAAGTCTTCAAATGTAAAGCTTCAAACTAGGCTAATTAAAAATAAAATAAAATCAAGTGTATTTGTCATATGTACATGACACACATGGTGTACACAGTACAAGTTAATGTTTACAGCACATTTACTACAGACGGAGTATAGTACAGATGTAGGATATTAATTTGAGCCAGTTTGCTACAGCAGAAAAAATAATCCTGCAACAACAGGAAGTGTGAATTATTACGTGGATTATAATAAATGGGCATTGTTTCAGGGCCGGTAACAGAGCGAATCAGTTGGATGGGCATTATGATTTCTAAAAACGAGCCGTTTGTTTTCAGGAATTGTGTTATTGGGTGTATTAGTAAAGACCACAGGCAGCTTGTAGTTTCAAGTTTGGAGAAGTTTACAATTTATCCTACCATTTCTACCGATCTATTGTTCCAGTTAAGTATTATATTTTATATAAAATGTTTGTGGAAGTTTCATTTCAATAATGTTTTCGTTACTCAAAATTATTGTCACATGGTTAATCATAAAAATCTGAATCAAAACAATAAAATCTCAAATTTAACTAATGCAAGAGCACCAGCCTTTGCCATATGAACACATTGATACACCGTGATACTTTGGCAGCTAAAGAAATGAGTGCCTGTTACCCCGAGATAGCCTATAGGCCAATGCAGCAGTAGGCCAATAACTTCCATCGTCAACTAAGTAAAATACATAGGCCTAAAGCCAACTAATAAATAAGCCTGGTGAAAATTCAGGTTCTGTCAATCGTATTAATCTCTATACTCTGCCTGTCTGCCTCCCTTTCTACCTGTCTTGACGTGAGCTATCGCTAGTAAAGTGCAATATTGTATCAACTCAGCAGGTTGGCGTGCTCTTGGGCGCACGCTCCCTCAACCACTCACATCCTCATTGCTCACATGGAGCACTCCAAACAAAAGACAACATTTTTTAAAACTCCTAAATTATGGATATAAAATTAACTTAAACGGATTTCTCTGCAAACAACATTTCCACTTTTAGAATGAGAATAATAAATGTCTGTAATACATGCATTAACATAAATTAATGTAGCCAGATGGCAGGGATGAACGGTACATTTAGTAGACCTACTGGTTACATATGTAATGGTGAATTGATTAAAACAAATCTAATCAAAGGGCAAACAATTCACACAATGGAACAATGCAGCAGACAGCGGAGCACATTCTGGAGAAAGACGCCCATATCGTCGCCACACACCACTCCCCTCGTCTCAACACTTTAAATGATACTCGAGACACATTATCTTCACACATTTAAGATCGTTTTCACTGACAGCCGCAACTAAATAATCAACTAGTCCTATTGCCAAGCGCGTTGCCCAAATTGCTGGCTTCCCAAATAGGCATAGGCCTATGCATGTGATTTGAAACAATCTACAGATTTAAGTACGACGTGCCATACTCCTTTTGTCCAGACTATCAGATACACGGTCTGCACATACGGAGACAGAGGGGTGCCGTTTCGCTCACGCTGATACTTCATCTGAGATCGAGTCTTTCTGTCAGCGTGCATCTGTCAGATCAATATTTCATTTGGATGGGCAAGTAGGTACGGTAGGGCGGGCCAGACCCCCTAAGGGAAAATCAAGTCCGGAATTTCAAAGTGGTATTAACAAACTTCACAAGCTTTTTAAACCTCAAATACACTACAAGTTTCAAATGGCCTGCATAGCAGGAAAGGTCTCCCGGAACAGGGTGATCAAATTAAGATCCTACATCTGTATATCAAATGCAGGCCTCAAGGGTCAACACAGTGCCTCAACTCAGCCATAGGCAACCCAGAAAATAGCTTTTTTAATTTACATTTTTAAAGGTATCAAAACTGACCATAGAAACAGTACAAGGAGAGCAGCTTGTCATTAGCATACCACTGTGAGGCAGGTCGAGCCACGCTGTGACACCAGAAGGATCTAGCCAGGCAGGTAGCCTATCCTCTCTAGACTGGTCCTAGATCTGTTTGTGTTATCTTGCCATCTCCTAGGGTTATTGTCATCATGTTGGACCAGGCAAGTAGCCAAGGCTTCTAGACTGATCCCAGATCGGTTTGGGCTGTCTTGCCAACTGCTATGGTCACTGTCATGTAATGTTTGGATCAGATCTGGGACCAGGCAGGTCCTAGACTGATCCCAGACTTGTTTGTTCGGCATGATTATTCTGACCATAGGTGTTGGCTATACAGCACATACAGAACTGGGACCAGCTAATGCCACGTCTGAACATAGGAGTTGCCTGTACAGCACCAACAGATTTGGGACCAGCCCGGCAGGTCGCCTACTAACCTGGGCTATGGTGTGTCATCCTTCTCCCTATGAAACAGGATGTCAATTAGACTTTAAAGTGTGTCATTTGGAACAGTTGGTTGCTCTGGTTTGAGGTAATCATTACCTGAAGCTGCTTAGTCAATTACCAACATTAGGTAGAGAACACCTGCCTTAGTGTGCCAACACGGTGTGTGTGTGTGTGTGTGTGTAGAGTACCTAACTAACACTGTCCTGTGATATTGCACTTAATAAAACTAAACAATTGTTTTTTGACCTATAGACCTGTTTTCAATATATGTCTGAATAACATGTGATGCCTCTGTATGACCATAATAATGTAGGTTACTGTGTACTATGATAATCTACTGTAGTAGTAGCAGCTATGATAATCAACAGTGCACAGAAGGCTGCTGACGGGAGGACGGCTCACTATAATGCCCGCAAAAACATAAAAACCATGCTGATACAATTCCACTGATTCCGCTCCAGCCATCACCCCTCCCCAATTAAGGTGCCACCAACCTCCAGTGCAGCAGTGGAATAACAGTGACAGAGTTGCAGGCTACTAGTGATAAAGGCACTGTGCTGGTTAGTTTGATTACTGTACCTGCTGCACTTTGTTCATCACACCACAGTGTATATCAGAAGTGTTCCTGTAGGCCTCCACTAGAAGAAAGATCTAAGAGAGACTGTGTTGGGAGACTTGAGAGCCAGACATTCTTTGAGAGACTAGGTGTTTCTTAATCAGTTAGCCAGCCAGACACGGAATGTCATTTAAGATGAGGTTGGCAGGCAGCCATATCGCCGTTAGTTTGTCCTCTACGGAGATATGAGCGAGGAGAGAGAGAGAGAAAGAAAGCGAGCTAAAGGGGAAAGAGAGATTTAGAAAGGGAGAAATGGAGAGGATACCTGTATCCATCCTGAGAAGACACACTTATCTCATTTCTCACTTAAAATACTCTGTACATCCTGTTCATCACTCTCTTAGTTATTTGACTGACGCTGTAGTCAAAAAAAGAGGACAACTACCATGAACTGAATTAAATGGGCGAAGTGACAAAGGGTTGATGTGGTTGGTCAAAAAAAAAAAAAGAGTAAAAAAAGGTAATTGATTGATTCAAATACTTATGACATGGTTAGAACTGTCAGGTGTTCAAATGAAATGTTCTCAGGTCAAGTTTAGGTCAAACTGCCATGTGCTTATACAATACATGTATCTTGTGTTATGCAGGCTAGTTGTTTACACCTCCCATTAATACTTATCTTTTGGCTTCCTCTCTCCTCTCAGTTCCCAAAGAGGGCCTAAAGAACCAGGCAGCGTTTGAGGAGATGAGAGTGAACTACATCAAGGAGCTGAGGAGGTCTGTGGGCAAGGCCACCAACAACTCTGGACAGACATGGCAACGCTTCTTCCAGCTCACCAAGTTACTGGACGCCATGCATGATGTAAGCACTGGACCCGCATCACTGTATCCATAACATCAGGCACTGGACCCAGCGCCACATCACCATGCCAAGTCCCATCAACAAGCCTCCTCTATGCTATGCATACACAGAGCAAGTTCAAATAGCAGGTCCCCATCACTGACTGGAGTTTAACAATGTAAGGTAGTATCTTTGAAACAACAGATTACATTCCAATGACTAGCCCTAAAGGGTGTTTATTTTGGAATGGGCAGAGATTGCCCTGTATTGGTGAATGAATGGAACATGGAGGAATCAATGTCCAGGCTCAGAGTGGTGGCCTGGTGGGTCAATACAACTGTCCCCCTAACTAAATGCACTGAACGCACTGACTGTAGGGGTTATGCAAGGACAACTTAGCATGTGGTGAAACATTAGGAGCTAGAAGCATTAGGGAAAAATACTCACATCTCACAAAGGGAAAAGTCCCTGATATTTGGGCTATGATGGTCTAAAATCAGTCTGTCAAACCATACTTTTGAAAGAAGAGGGATTTGAAGTGATTGACATGCATCAGAAAGGTATTGGGAAGTTCAGAAGATCAGGCAATAATCTTGTTTTTTTCTACACTGAAGATCATAGATCTTCATTGATGTTCTTTTTCCCCCAGTCTGATTTAGTGCCTGGTCTTGTCCACTCTAATGAGTCCTGCACTGTTTGTGGGCATTGTAGACACATACGTGTTCCTGAGAGTCTTTTCCTTCAGTGATGGGGTCATAATATTTTGTAGCTTAAACTGCTGAAAAGAGAGACGCAATATGTAGGAAGAAAACAAAAAACCGCTGTTTATTACAACCGCATCTAGCAGCTACCAGAGGTTACTGACGTAACCCTGGTTCTATGAACCAAGCAATTATTATATTTATTTTTCCCCCAGAGTTTCCCTTGTGATCCCATTTTCAACTCATGCAACCCCTAGTTTGGGAAACAATGCCCTATGTTGAAGAGCAGGTATAGTCTATTGAGAATCAGTAGCACCCCCTAGTGGTATGTCAGACTCATGAGTCGTGACCCCTAACCGATAAACAATTACAGTCATATCAATGCCATGACAACGTTAACCTAAGGATCTGGCTATGGTAGGTGGCATCACTCTGAATAAGGTACGGTAAGGTAACCGAACACAATGCCATGACAACGTTAACCTAAGGATCTGGCTATGGTAGGTGGCATCACTCTGAATAAGGTACGATAAGGTAACCGAACACAATGCCATGACAACGTTAACCTAAGGATCTGGCTATGGTAGGTGGCATCACTCTGAATAAGGTACGGTAAGGTAACCGAACACACGTCAGAAAAGGGGAATGCCAATTCAAGGTTTCCCAGGGCACAAAGTTGACCCCAACTTCCAAGAACAAGGCTTTGATTGTACTGTGTATTATTCACACTTCACTATAAGCCAATGAAATCCCTATGCAAACACAGCTGGATTCTATCAAACTTACAACTCTCCTTCCCGCTCTCCCTCCCCCGCTCTCTCTCTACCCCTCTCAATGTGTATTTTCTACATTTATCTCTCTGCATTGTTGGGAAGGACCCATTTCACTGTTGTCTCTATGTGACAAATAACATGTTATTGATTGATCCCTCCCTCTCTGTCCTCTAGCTGGTGGGGAACCTGCTAGACTTCTGTTTCTACACGTTCCGTGAGTCTCAGGCTCTGAAGGTGGAGTTTCCAGAGATGCTGGTGGAGATAATCAGTGACCAGATACCAAAGGTGGAGTCGGGCAACACACACACCCTCTACTTCCACAAGAAGTGACTGTACTGAGTCCTTGGGAAGAAGAGAGGAGAGAGAATGAAATAACGAGAGGGGGAGGAGTGGGAGAGGATGAAGGCCAAGGAAGGACCCTAGCCTCAGGAGTGGCCTAACTACTATGCCAGCCAGTCAATCTGCTGCCCCCTCCCCAATCTCAAATGGGAGAGGAAGTGACACGTGAGGGGCAGGAAGTGAGGTGGAGGAAGTTGAGTCCTCCACACTGAAATCGCCGTCCGCCGGTTAGAGAGGTGACGCTGAGTGAGTGACATCTCAGCACCAAGGAAAACGCACTGACGAGGACTTTTTAAAATGTGACAAAGAAGCATCCCGACCCTTAGCGTGCCACCACCCCCCAAAGACGATGTTTTTCTATGGATTCGAAGCCATACATTTTTTTGGTTGCGCTACAGTCCATACATTCACACAGACCCACGTGTACAGTAATGCAGCACGCACACAGGTAGACAGTAACACAGACCATCTTACCATCCTAAAAAATGTCAGATGATAACTGTGCTTTTGCATTGATTCATGGATATTAGTTCTACTACTCTGACAATATGGAAAACAATGCTTAGATGTTGCTATGCAGTGTATTTTCATTAGGTTAAATGGCAACATATACTTTTTTCATGACAAAGACTAAATGTAGGGTTTCTGTGAGAGGATCAAGGTCTATTTGAACATACTCCAAGGGCTATACAAGCTTAACAATAAACTGAATAGTTGCTTAAAAAGCTAACTAATTCCACTTTTGTTCTGCAGTGGTGTGCATTACAACACCCAAATGCCCGCAAAACTAAAATTGTTTTAACGTTGTATAACGATCAAAAACGTAACTCGTATTAATATGCAAAAACTTCAAAATGAAGAATTTTCAAAAGTATGGTGTTTTGTGTGATCCAGTGTGAAAAAAGTTGAGTAACAGTTAAAAGTGAATCTGCCATGTCATACGCGAAGGCTTTCTGATATGTAGATGATTAACTACACAACATTTGTCAGTAGATTAATGCCATCCAAAATAGGTGCAGGAGTATGGAAACACCTGATGGATTCACAATGACGACTTTCCCTCACATCGTAACGGCGGTACACCCAGTTAGTTATCCAGGGGTTCTCAACTTTTTGGGTCTGTGACCTCTTTTTTCATAGCAAATTCATCAGGAACCCATTCATAAATCAGAACACAACTCTAATGAATAAAAATAGCATAAAACGATTTTTACTAGGACTTTGGCTGTGCATGGCTGGACGAACCAAGTCTTGGGCCCTGGGAAAGACCATTTTAAAAGGCCCTTGGCATCGGAGAGAAAACGTTGCCGTTTTCAAGCTAATTTCCTGCAATTCTACACATTTTGTCATGGGGCCGATTTGTTATTGTAGCTTTAAAGTTAATATCCTAAAATTCTACACATTTTGCCACGAGCCAGAGAGAAACCTTAGCTGTTTAAAGCTTGAATGACAGTGCATATAAAAAACATATTGGGGGAATACAAGGATAATTAATATTGAATATTAATAATTGGTTGAGTACTGTGGATACCAATATCCCTGTGAGCCTCCCAGGCCCATGTTCCCCAGGGTTAAGAACATCAGTTGTACAGTAGATTAATAATATGTATTACACCCTTTATATAGTATTATTCCACAGATCCCTTGGCCCAGATTTGTTTAATCTGTTAGTAATAATAAAAGTACAAAAAGAAATATACATTTTGAGATGTGGAGCCCACTTTGAGAACCCCTGAGTTATACAGTATAGTGAAAACATCAGAGCACCCATTTCTTGGTCTATTTCTACGTACTTACAGTGCATCCAAACCAGCACCCTTTGTGAAGTCAACCGACACTTATCTACCGTTTCCAGAAATAATAATGAAGCATTTGTGTCGTTGCAAAGGTTTTCGGTTTCATAAACCAGACATTTTACACCTAAGGTGCTTCTTTTTGTAAACGTAAAGATGAAATAACACTTTTCTGGTAACTAACATGTACAATTATCAGCATTAGATACAGGGTTGGGTAGGTTACTTTCTAAATGTAATCTGTTACAGTTACTAGCTACCTGTCCAAAATGTTCATCAGCAACGTCATTTTGGTATTACCCAAACTCAGTAACGCAATCTGATTACTTTCCCCTTAAGAGACATTAGAAGATGACAAAAATAATCCATCAAACGCATTGTGTGTGTCATCAGTGGTCTCCGACTTGTGATCAGATCCGCTCAGGTGGAACTTAAACTTGCCTTTCTCATAGAGAAAACGGAAAGGTGTCGTAATGGATTTTTTCCCCACAAACATCCATTCTGAATTTAAAAGTAATCCAAGAAGTAATCATCTATTTTTAAAAGTAGGCATCCGTAATCGGATAACATTTGTGCTGGCAAAGTAACTGATTACAGTTGCATTTTTTTTGTAATCAGATTACATGTAACTCCCCAACCCTGATTAGATACAATAACCTTCAAACATACTGTATGGCGTTGATATTGGAACTGGATGTTGGAAAATGCCATTACTCTACAGTCACAGTGCTTTCAGTAAATGCATAATGTATTAAAATTTACCTGGCAAGCGGCAAATACATACAGTAAATGCAATGGCACTTGCTTAGGTTACAGTCACATTTCCCCCACTGTTGTACAGAAACTGTTTTGGAAGTACATGTTGATACTGCTGATAAATGATTGACTCATTGCATTGGCCACCTGTCCTGATTTTGTGTTGTCCATCTTGTCTTTGGGCCAACTCTAGATGTATGGCCAGTCATCTGGACCATTCTTACCAGACCTGGGTTCAAACATGATTCAAAACCTTTCAAACTATTTTGAGCGTTTGCTTTAGTCTGCCGGGACTGTCAGGTGGGTGGGTTTTGCATTTTTTGGGACATTTCAGTTGGTGCTATTGCAAAAGTCAAGCTCAATTAAGTACAGCTAAAGAATTTGAAACCATTTCAAATAGTACTTGAACCCAGGTCTTATTCTTACTAGTTTCACACCAGATTGACTGACTGCTTAACCATTGTGAAACACTATGATGCTACTGAATAGCGTGAGAGATAGAGAGTCGTTTGAGAGGAAAAACAGAGGGGGCGTTTGGTTCCATCGTTTCACCTCGTTTGTGAGTGAGTGTGTGTGGTTGTTTTTTTTCCTGGCAAGCACGAGCATAATTGATCTGCATTTTGAGGGCATTGTTAGTTTTCCTACGTTCTATAGGATTATGCTGAATATCCTAATTGCCTGAATTAGATTTGTACAGAAGAGATGTGACAATTGAGGCATTAACCCAACTAGAACATTGTGTGTCTGGTTGATAACTAAATGTGAATAAAAACGGGGAGACCCTGCATGAATAAGGCCTATAGTTTAAAGAGATAGTTCACTTCAAAATGTGAACTCCCCCTTTAAGGTGCTGTTGGTGTTTCACTATAGGTTCTACTTTGTAGGAAGCTGTCCAGAGTTGGACGTATAGAACAGACAATGGCAGGAGGATCACAATTAAAGAAAAAGCCAGTCCCTATGCTTAAACGGTCTCATTTTGCAGACTGTCCATCCATGTCCCTTTTGTACATTGCTGTGTTGAAGTTGTGAACTGAAGGACCCTAAAGACACGCTGTAAAGAACTGCTATTCTTTTTCTTCTTGTTTTGATCCTCTACCCTCTCCTTTTTATTTTTTAAAAATAGTGTCAAAAAAGGTTCATAGGACGAATGGGGAAAGTATTTTTGAAAGAATTATATTTTGCTGGAAACAATATTTAAGTACTTTGTCTAAAAATAAAAAACATAACTTTTTTTGTAAAGTGAAATGTTTATGCATGCTTTTTTTGATGAGATGTTTACATTGTATTTAAGAAGGGAAAATTGTGCCTTTTTATCTCACCCGATTTAAAATTTTACAGTATATATTGTAAATAATAAAGTCATTATGTTTGAGTAGTGTAAAAAACATTTATACTTTAAAGGAATAATCCGGTCAGAAACAATATTTTGGTATTGGTTTCATTAGTCCACTGTTAATAGTGTAAAAAAATACAATAAACTACTTCATTAGTCAAGTTTACAAGATGTAGGATTTTCAAGAAGCAAATGCTGTCGTGGGTGTGGGGGGTAATTTTCAACTCGGAATTCCAAGTGGGAAACTCTGGCATAT
This sequence comes from Oncorhynchus gorbuscha, assembly GCF_021184085.1. NCBI lineage: Eukaryota > Metazoa > Chordata > Actinopteri > Salmoniformes > Salmonidae > Oncorhynchus > Oncorhynchus gorbuscha. The sequence goes on from NC_060189.1 coordinate 56,467,924, forward strand.
TTCTAGAGCTCCGACTTTCTAACCCTGACATGATTTTACCCCGTTTTTCTGTCTTGAAAGCACCAAAGTTGCACTTTGCTTATTGAAAAACATACATCTTGAAAACTTGGCTGCTGACATGCAAAAACATTGAGACTATCAACAGGGGACTAATGAAACAAATTAAATATATAGTTTTTGAGTGGATTATTCCTTTAACTTACATCTTGTTGGAATATCTGCAGTTCATGCGGCTCCCACTTGTTATGTTGTCGTTTTGGGTCATAGAAAGAAATGGCACAAGGTTCACACGAAAAAGCTAGCCTGCTCCCAGATCTGTTTGTGTAGTATTGTCAACTTTTGCCAGTCATTGTGATTCCAAACATGATAACGATTGGCAGGAGTTGGCAAGACAGCACAAACAGATCTGGGACCAGGCTACAAAAAAGCCAACGGGTTAGAGTGAGTTATGAAAGTACCAAACATTGTGACAGACACTTTACTACCTGAATGTTAGAGAAAGAACAGAAATGTCGTCGTCTTTTCTTCTTCCTCCTTTACAAATAACGTTAACTGTTGATCTGATTTGTTTTGTACTTTTATTTTGCATTTTATGTCAATGTGACTTAAAAAAAAGTAGGCAAACATATGTCATTTCTTCGTTACAGAGAGTAGACAGTACCAAACTATGGATCAATGAGTTCTTGCTGTTGACATGATTATCTCCCAAACCCCTTGGCGATATGTGATTTAATAGCACCACACAAATCAAGCAATCAAAAAAACAAAAAAAAGAAGAAGATTAAAGCTGAAATACTGTAGGTTGAAAATACTCTTGCCTCTTCAGTTTGTTCAGCTATTAAAGGTTCCAACTCAGATACATTGTGAAAGACAGGTTGATGTGGTCACCACAATTGGGATTAATTTTACTACACTTCCAATCCATTTAGGAAATAATCTGGACATACCATTTGCATTGGAGGAAAAGGCTCATTGGGGTATAACTCTTGGATTGACTGAAAGTTTGACACCTAAATGAATTTGACTCCAATACTGTTGATAATATAGAACCCAAACCGTGCTACCCTGGGATTTCTAGAAACAACCATTTGTATCATTGAGATATGGATGCATCATGACTGTTCACAGGTTTAGTTGGCTTGGTCTCAGATTCCTCAGTGCTCCATATGGAAGTTCTCCTGTATATGGCTTACTGCCTTGCTCAGAAATAAGTTAGTGGTTATCTGCTCATCCTTTTACAGTACAACACTATGCATGTGTACGAAGGGATTTCCTACCACCATCTCATTTACAGCATTCATTTCTCTCTGTGCAAGGACATGGATGTACAATAAACTCCAAAAGTATTGGGACAGTGACACATTTGTTGTTTTGGCTCAGTATTTCAGCACTCTGGATTTGAAATGATGCAATGACTATGAGAGGTTAAAGTGTATCATAATGCTAGGATATGGGACCAAATACTGAACTTTAGACTACTTTATTACACAAGTGAATTTGTCCGAGTACTTTTGGTCCCCTAAAATGGGGGGGGGGGGACTATGTACAAAAAGTGCTGTACTTTCTAAACGGTTCACCCGATAAGGATGAAAATACCCTCAAATTACAGCTGACAGTCTGCTCTTTAACCTCCAGTCATTGTATCATATCAAATCCAAAGTGCTGGAGTACAGAGCCAAAACAACCAACAATGTGTCACTGTCCTAATACTTTGAGCTCACTATGTAGCTTACCATCGATTTCTGTCCTACGTCACCGATTATTGGACAGTTACAGTTGTAATGGAGCCACAGCATTAAACTTTTTTTTAACAAACATTAACCCCGATTATTGAGACTAAGCCATATCCCCAAAGCCACATCCAAGCTCAGCATTTCCTATTAATAGCACCTGGTTTGTTTTTATCCCAAAATACATTTTTAATCTAATGCTTTGTACAATATTTGTCAGCAACTATCCACAGTACATGAATATCCTTCAGCGTGAATAAAAACAACAAGTTCCTACTACAAACTGTATATCTTGAAGCAGATATTTGCCATAACTGTGTTTGCAAAACTATCAAGAGATTCCAATAAAACCGTTAACAAAATGTCTTTTGATTTGCAGTTTGTAAGTAACATAAGAGTGTGTGCATGCGTCAGAAGACCCCAATGAGATTGTCTGAAAGAGGAAAACCAGAGGGAATGCACACAGCTCGGGCCACTGGCTTATCCAATCTGTATATATAGATCCAGGACTGGGAAAATTGGAGTAGGAGGATGGGAGGGATAGAGAGCCAGATGACTAATTAAGATGTGCTAGGAAGAGAAGAAAATGAGTTGAGAGACAGAGGGAGAGAATTTAGCATGTTATCCAAATGCATGTTTATTTGTTTTGCTAATGTCAACTTTTAATAAAAAAAATGTTTAGCTCATACAGACTTAACAATTCAATAGATAATGAAAGAGGGATGGAAAACAGAAGAGAAAGAGACTAGAGACATTTATAATATTATAAACCCCCCGGCCCCCGCCTCAACCAGCCACCCTTGTAGACAGAATCACCATTAACCTCTTTAAAAGCTGATCTGAAAATACTCCCGGATGCCAGACTGCAGCAACAGAACCCGACAGTATGACTTTTGCTCATTTCTTCTCTCCCTCGCTCTTGAAAAATCCACAGCCCACTTCCAAATCTCCCCCAGATTTCCAATAGCTTTCACTGTGTAGTCGTGCCAGATAAACAGAATCTATTGGATCAGTCCCATTTCACGGCTGCACCCGGCACACATGGCGGCTTCTGTGGCCCCCTTTCTCTCCCAGCTACCTCCTTTTCGCTCTCTCCAAACATTCTACACTCTGCTTTACATTTATTTCTCTCTCATTTCTTCATCTGTTCTTTTCACCCTGCATTGGTTCTTCTCGCTTTCATTTTCTGTTGTTGCCTAATCGCACTCTGGAAAATCCTTCCCCACCAAGATAGGCTAATATTCAGATATTCTGATTCAAGGGAATTGAGATTGTTATCCTAATACACCAGATTAAAATCACATTGTGTTCGTCATATTCTTCTAAGTGCTTACTTACGGGCCCTTCCCAACAATCCAGAGAAAGAAAATAGAGAAATAATAGAAAAATACCTACAAGTAAGATACACAATGAGTAACTTGGCTATATACACGGAGTACCAGTACCGAGTCAATGTGCAGGGGTAGGAGGTAATTGAGGTAGATATACACAGCAATAAAGTGACAGGATAGATAATAAACAGTGCAAAGGGTCAATGCAGCTACACTGAACAAAAACAAAACGCAACATGCAACAATTTCAAAGATTTTACTGAGTTACAGTTCATACTGTATTAAGGAAAGCAGTCAATTTAAATAAATGGATTAGGCCCTAATCTATGGATTTCACATGACTAGGAATACAGATATGCATGCGTTGGTCACAGATACCTTAAAAAGTAGGTGCGGATCAGAAAACCAGGCAGTATCTGGTGTGACCACCATTTGCCTTATGCAGCACGAAATCTCCTTTGCATAGTTGGTCAGGCTGTTGATTGTGGCCTGTGGAATGCCCACTGCCACCATGGGGCACTCTGTTCACAACTTTGACATCAGAAAACTGCTCGCCCACACAATGCCATACAGTACATGCTGTCTGCCATCTGCCCGGTACAGTTGAAAACAGGATTCATCCGTGAAAAACACTTCTCCAGAGTGCCAGTTGCCTTCGAAGGTGAGCATTTGCACACTGAAGTTGGTTACGATGCCGAACTGCATCAAGACCCTGCTAATCTCAGACGATCCCGCAGGTGAAGAAGCCGGATGTGGAGGTCCTGGGCTGGCATGGTTACATGTGGTCTGCGGTCGTGAGGGGGCTTATGGTAGAGAAATTAACATTGCATTCTCTGGCAACAGCTCTGGTAGACATTACTGCAGTGAGCATGCCAATGGCATGATCCCTCAACTTCTGTGTCATTGTGTTGTGTGACAAAACTGCACATTTAAGAATGACCTTTATAGCCCCCAGCACAAGGTGCACCTGTGTAATGATCATGCCGTTTAATAAGCTTGTCAGGTTGATGGATTATCTTGGCAAAGGAGAAATGCTCACTAACAAAGGGATGTAAACTAATTTGTACACAATTTTAGAGAAAAAGCTTTTTGTGTGCATGTTAATTTTCTGGGGATCTTTTATTTCAGCTCATGAAACATGGGAACACCACTTGACATGTTGAGTTTATAGTTAACCAAATACCAACCCGGACTAACTACTTAGCCATCTTATGGCTTGGGGTAGAAGCTGTTTAGAGTCCTGTTGGTTCCAGACTCGGTGCATCGGTACTGCTTGTCGTGCGGTAGCAGAGCGAATGGTCTATGACTTAGGGGGTTGGAGTCTGACAATATTTAGGGCCTTCCTCTGACACCGCCTGGTATAGAGGCCCTGGATGGCAGGGAGCTTGGCCATAGTAGTGTACTGGTCAGTACGCACTACTCTCTGTAGTGCCTTGTGCTCAGATGCCAAGCAGTTGCCCTACCAAGCAGTAAGGCAGCCTCCGTTTACTGTAGTCCACGATCAGCACCTTTGCCTTGCTGACGTTGAGGGAGAGGTTGTCCTGGCACCTTACTGCCAGGTCTTTGACCTCCTCCCTATAGGTTGTCTCACCGTCGTCGGTGATCGGGCCTACCACCGTCATGTTGTCAACAAACTTAATGATGGTGTTGGAGTCATGCGTGGCCACGCAGTTGTGGGTGAACAGGAGAGAACTAAGCACGAACCCCTGTAAGGTATTACAGATTGGGTCAGGGAAAGGTTGAACATTTCAGTGTAGACACTTGCCAGCTGGTCACCCACATATTCTTTTATAAAAAGGAAAGTGTTGAGACTTCTGTTACATTGTTATGGCATAAGCTGAACACTGTCACTAGGCTATGTGGCTAGGGGCCATGATGTAATAAAAGACCAGGTCTACTTTCAGGTGCTCAAGGACACCGCACCGCAGGTGGTGGACGACAGCTGAGGCGTGGCCGAAGACTGCTGGCCGAGGAAATTAAAAACATCCAGCTAGATTTTTACTGTATCAAAGTACACAACTATAAGTGACGACACGGATGATTGGGGCTATACTGTAAGTGAACCTCACGAATAGACGGAAGGGCAGAGACAGACAGGCAGGCAGCCAGTCAACTTTTTGAGCAGCAATACAGACTCATTTTCCTCCCAGCTCCTTCAAGTCCTAATATAAGTAATATTGGGTTAGCTCCTCAACAAGAGTGACTAGAGTAGTATCAGTGATTTTCTTAACAAATTACCTACAAATTTGCAGGGAGGGTGAAAGAAGTGGAGCAAACAGACGCTGAGTGAGACTGACAGAGCGAGAACGGGGCAGACAGAGGCTGCCCACAAAGCTCGCTTTGCAAAATAAATGTACACATGCATGTTATTCAATCATTGCACCCACACTGCTCATGAGCGTCTGCGTAGCCAGGCGCTAAAAAATAACTTGGTTCTATTTGTGACGCTTGATATGCTGCAAGTCCTGACTCTCCCATCTCATCATTGGTTTTTAGGAGCATATACCCATTTGGGTGATTGAAAGATGAACTGAGGTGCACACCGCAGGCCAGTTGATGGTGGTAACGCATCTTAAAGTTGGTTGCCAACCGCAATATAAAGTACAAAGAAGAAGCCAGAAGGAGGAGCGATTACTAGAAACAAAGTCTTTACCCTTTTACCTGTGGATTAATTGTCAGACGACTAGAGGACCTTGTGCATTTCAGGTAAAATAACCAAATGTTTATATCCCAGGACATATTAGCTAGCAACAAACAGCAAGATAGCAAAAGTTCCATAAATGTTTGCTTATTGACCGGTCCCGATATTAATATAGTTGGTTCAGAGTTCGTTTTGATATCTCAATCTGCGTAGTCCTGATCACATCTGGTGTGGGGGGACAAAATTCAACATGCGTGCGAGCGGTCTGGTCAGCATGTGAAGCAGTAACATGCTGACCAGACCAGACACGTCGCATGCGCGCGCATTGCAAAATAAATGTAGAAATCCATGTTATTCAATTATTGCACGCGCCATCAAGCATCTGCGATGCCAAGGGCTAAAATAGAAGTCAGTTCTATTTCTGATGCAGATCGTGCTGAAAGTCCTGCCTCTCCCATCTCATTGGTTTATAGAAGCAGGTACCCACGTGCCATCTCCTTATTGGTTATACCCACGGGCGATTGAAGGACAAACCGTTTTGCCGGTCGTCATGGAAATACTATGAAAGTTTAGATGGATCACCATATAAATTCAAGGATGAAAAAGGCCGGAAGGAGGAGAGATGACTAGAAACGATTCGGTTGGCCGTTGTGTAGATTAATTGTCAGAGTAGAAGACCTTGTGCATTTCAGGCAAAATAACTCAATGTTTATATCCCAGGACAAATTAGCTAGCAAGTGCAAGCTAACTATATAATTTCCATACATATTTAATGCTTTTCGACCTGTCCCCAAATTAATGTGTCATTGGTTCAGAGTGTGTTTTGACATTTTAACCTGCGTGTCATGATCACGTTTGGTGTAGGGGGACAAAATACATTTATGCACGATGTCGCAAGCACAGGCTGTTTGGGTTCCATGTAAGATGGACAAACGCAAAAAAGAGATGAGACGAAAAGAGAAAATTAAAGCGACACAAAGAGAGAGAGACAGGCAGATAGTAAAGACATACAGACAGAGTGAGAGAGACAAAATCGAGGCAGTCTGATAGTGAGAATAATTTGAGTCTCATTAGCCCAGCCTTGTTTGATTATGTAACCACTGCTGTCACAGCCTCCTCTTTTGCCGTCTTCATTTCGAGCCATGACTCCTCCTTCGCCATTACTTCCCCCCACCCCACCTACCCTCCCCCCGGACACAGACCACCCTGTATTTATTTTTAGCCTAAACATCCGACCCAGCTAGTCGGCATGCCCTACTCTCCAGTACAGACTACGTAAGAGCTGATGTCTTATGGTGCTTTCAAGACAACTGGGAACTCTGGGGAAAATAAATAAAACTAGGTAAGATCATGACGTCAGTGATCTTTAGGTCGGAGCTCTAGAAAGAGGCCCAAGTTTCCGACTTGGCTGACCATTCAAAACAATGTTTCCCAGTCGGAGCTAGTCCCCCCATCATGTTCCAAGCGGTCTTGAATGCGCCGAAGTCAGATTTCGGAGTTCCGTTGTTTTGAACTCGGCAAGACTTGGAGGCCAACGACGCATGATAATTATCTAACACTGCATCACATCCCAGTGGCCCGCTGGAAGCAATTTGTACATTAATTACGCCAGATGAAATTCCAAGGATTTTCACATGTGCGTGGAGGATTGAGGTTAGATAGACATCACGTGGCCTGTTGATACAGCCTATGATCCTTCGGAAAATACTGTAGTCGTACAGCTCCAATAGACTGGACTAGAGCTTTGTTGGTCTATTCTAATGTATAATGCAAATTTAAGTAGGCCTCCATTATAAAGTGGAAGACCAACTCGACTGCAGACAGTCGGGCTGTAGCAGACTGAATCAGTGACGAAAAATCTCTGCAGTGTTTATAGAGAAATGTTTACTGAATATCCAATGACTCAATAAGTAGAAAGGAAACATTCAGTAATACTTCAAATTATTTCAATGTACTTAAAACACAGATACTGTTCATTTGTACCGCTAGAACAAGCAGGTAGAGGTTGATTCATTAAAACTGCAGTAGCCAAAGATGTCCATTACTTAATTATTTTTGGGGCCCCAAAATGATAAACTTTGATATATTCTATTCAATTGTTCTTCCACAGAAAGTCCTGACAGTCCAACGGACTTCTTTGAAAAGATTCAGTGGAGTTGCCATTTTACTTTATATCAAATATTCTTTTGGGAAGACCATTTCATTCTGCAGTGTCCATCTACTCTCCAGTTATCAGAAGAATACATAATGGGGTAATGAATAAAAATGTTTATTTATTTAACATTGATCAAGAGGACATCCAATGTTACAAACTTGAAATGGATGCCAAGACCTTTAGACATGTCATGAATCAGTCTTAAATTACTGCAATGCAAAATGAGAGAACAAAAGCTCTTAGAAAAATGAAACCGGCTTTTTTGAACGGCAATAGAATAAAAGTATTGTGATGTGTTTAGTACACTTACAATTGTAAAAACCATTCAACTTCAATTCAGTTGACCACTTAAAAAAAGGGCTTTAGAATAGAATATACTTGGCATTTTGTGTGGCCTTTTAAAATAACTATATACACAGCCATAGAGAATACGATTTGGAAAATACTGAATTTGTGGTCGTGGTAATAAAATATTTTCTTGTCAATTTGGTACAGAATGATAAAAATTACACGTGAACATCTAATTTTCGGAAATTCTGTTCAGAAAGATTGACCGTCAAATTTGGATCTATAAAACCGGTTTCCAATAAAACCCCACTGTTTTGCACATTCCCACACATAACTGCGATGAGCATGGTCACACCTAAAGAATTGATTAGAACTTTAGATACTCATTCCATGTCATTTCAGCAAGCCATTTCTGCATTTTGAAACATAAGATTTCCATTCCTGCAACATCATTTTCTTGACATTTTATTTGAGAAATTAAGCTAATTAATTGCACCCAAATTGGCCCTTGTAATTTACAGGATTCACATAATATTCAATAAATATAGTATCCAACATCTTACTTGGACCAAAGGTTTTCCTATCAAACGCCACCCAAGTACCCCCCACCCCAATGGTCAGTATACAGCATCAGTTCTGTCTAACAAGTTGTATGGACCTGCGACTTGTAATGTATTCCCTCTGAAACAGGTGTTTCAACCCAACAAATGGCAGCTGAGTGGGCAACACCTATGGTGCAATTCTCATGAAACTTTTCCTACAAGCCCAAAACTCTGAAGAAATGGGCTAGTGACTAAAATGTGACAAAGCCCTAACAAAATCATAAACTATTGCATGGCAGTCGTACGTTTTTTAAATATAATTATTTGAAAATATAGGTTGTGTGATTTGCAACTTGTACCATTAAACCCAACACCATTGCAAAATACTATACAGTGTGTGTTTGGGACTATTCCCATTGAACCCATTAGAACTGCTGTAGCCTAATGGTTTGTTTATTCACCAGGAATGGTCAAACTAATCCAGACCTTTTTTAAAAAAAAAAAGGAACAAACCACACAGAGGGGCTGTTTCCTGGACACAGATTATGCCGAAGGACAACCTGAATTTCTTTCATGGAGGACTGTCTTGAATTATGAGGATGGCCACAATTTAGTTTCATCATGAACAAAATCTATTGGTTTTTCTACCCAAAGTTGCAAAGTAAACTGCATGGCAATTTTGTGACCCATGTTTGGTACAAGGGTCACAAAAGGTGCGACCCATGTAATAAACACAAGAGACAAGCAACATGGATAAAAGGGTGTGGCAGTAGCAGGAACAGCAGCATATAGTAGGAAAAGCCTGGTACTCACACTAATTTATGGTAATGCCAGAGACTTCAAAATTGCTAATTTCTCTGAACAAGGGGAACCCCCCCCACCAGATTCACAGGAAATACATTATAGGATGAAGAAGCAACACTCCAAGCCACAGCTCCATACTACTTTGTAGACAGAGAACTGATACGAGCGTCTGCTAAATGACTTAAATGTAATGTAATGTATACTGGTTGTGGGGTGCAATTGGGGAGGATTGTGAGGGGTATGTGGGTGGCTATTGGATTCCTCATGTCGTATTCATTGGTAAGAAGAATTATGGTCAAATGTTACTATATTTATTAAAGATGATTTAAATCATATTATTTTAAATCGCCAATATGGGTGCAATCAATTCGCTTAAATTCTTAGAGATCAAATTATGTTTCAGGAATGCTAATCTTATCTGTAACTACAGAAACAATTTCAGCACAATCTGAGATAGTGGGTGTCAAAATCCTCCCTGTTCTTTTTGAAGTGATAACGACCCGATAACTAGTCTAAGCTCAGACATCATTGAATGTCTAGGTCAACAAGTATGCAGAGGAAGTGTGTCTGAACCACAGAAATACAAGAACCGTTCTAGAAATATAATTACTATGGTTTGATCGAAGGAGAAACATTTCCAATATGACTGCCTCTATGGCATGTCAGTGTACAATCAGTCACAACGGTGGATACCATATTTTGAAAAAAATGAAAAAAAGCTAATATTGTGGTAAAACGAAAAAATGCAATCAATGTGCCAATTAAATAAATCACAATATACCAAAGCACCTCTTGAAGAGTATTTCAGACATTCTTCACGGAACACAACTCTTTAGCATTTTCCAAACATACCCGTTCAGTAAATACATGTCAACTGTCTTGGTGTTGTAAGGCACCTTAAAATGTTACTTTCTTTCCTATATCCAAGATAATGGATTGTACATCATTGCTGGGGGATATCTATTATTATTCTGCATTAAAGTTAATGAACGTGTTGATGAACGCATAGTACTCGCCGGGCAGGGAACGTGAGAGTTGAAGGCATAAGAAAAAGTATGAATTTGAGAATGGGAGTGTCATCATCGACTTCATGGATACCATGTATAAGGTGACAGTTGGGCGAGATACAGCCATAGATGGTAGCAGGCCAGGCGACCCTTGGGTTTGGCATACAGCATCTAGACGTAGATTGTCAGGGATGACGAGACCCCTCTTCCACTAGCCTGATCCAAGATCTGTTTGTGCGGTCTTCCCAACAATGTTTTGCTGTATAGCAAACTTCCACAGTTTGGTAATGACTATGACCATAAAGGTATACAGCACAAACAGCTCTGGGACAAGGCTAGTCTTCCACAGAGTATACAGGCTAAGGTTCTGGATTACAGCATCTCCACATAGTTTTCAGGGATGAGGCCTTTCTTCCCCTCCAGCTCTCCTTCCAGCCAGCCAGGTTCTCTGGAAGGTGCCACTGCAGATGGGAACAGAAGGTACCAGGAGACAGGGTGAGATAGGGGTAAACATACTGCATTTCATCAGTGTTAGAAAACACTGATGGCTGTGTCAGTGAGAGAGAATTTTGCTCAGAGCTTTATAGTTGACATTTTATAGTCGGCATAGATAGAGTTTATAAACAACCATCATCTCAGCAAACAATGAAATTGTGGTGGAAATAAAAATTAAACTTTCTGTGCTCTGGAAATACTCAGCAACTACGGAAAGTGATGGGCAATGTCCCCTTGCCATGTCATCCTCATTTTGTCCGTTCAGGTAATGTACCCCCATTTGCTGGGAGAATGACTCAAGAGGGTATCATTGTAGGCTGTGTTTGGCACAGATGAGCTTTTCAGAGAACAGGGACATGTTCATTTGGCACTAAATAGATTAAAACAGACATACAGGGAGGGACTTCTCCAATCAGAATTCTTCATTTCAGTTCTGCATTGCAAAATGTTTGAAAACGTTTTTAAGTTGGTCTTCCCATGGTGCCGGACCATCTTCAGACTGAATATGAGATGATAGTCAGAAGTAAATTGGCAGCAAAATACAGCACCAATGGATTCCTACCCAAACTGTATATTTGACTAAAGTGAAATGGGCTGACATATGTTGATGCATAACTTTAGTATTTTCTAACCCATCTCTCTAAAATGTTTATACTACGTGATATTTGGCTCTTGCTTGTGTTGTATATTTTTTAATGTGATACGATTTCTTATGAGATGGAAAACTCAAGATAATATTAAAACAAGCTGTGCCATTATTAGAACTATTATTGATAAAATAGGTTGAGACCATGTTTGGTTAGGTATGCGCAAGCCAATATAAGTCTCTAGTCAAGCGATTGGCCATATTTGCCCTCATACTGTAACACTTCTTTTGACAAGGGTTCTTTCACTTGTCGACCCATGCACTGCCAATTGACTGTGGCTTTGAGATAGTTGGATTCTCAATATGAGACAGTGAATCATATTTTTCAAATATTTTTGGCTCGAGGGCGTACATTTTATATTTTCCATCTGAGTTACAATCTCAAATACCTCAGTTAAACTCAAATTGGAAAACAACCCCATACCAGATAATATTTTATTAGTAGAGTGTCTCACTTGCCTGACCACTCACCATGAATTTAATTCCTCTGCTCTATTAAAATTGCTATATACATTCAGTCTGAATCTGACATCCTAGAAGTCATTGAGGGGAGTTGTGCAAAACAAATTGAATTAGCTATTCAATCATCTAACAAATCAAAGTTGATAAAGTCATCATGGAGGCTGGCTCTGGCCCAACCCATCAGTTTCTGGGACCAATCAGAACTGTCAGAATGTGTTCGCATTCTAGAAATCATATGGCAAATATCCAGACTCATCGTTTGGCATGAGGCCTATGGATGGGTAGCTAGGCAAGTGTCTTGCATCTTCAGGAACCCCAGCCCATATGCATACTTGAGTAAGCCCTCAATGATAATTGACCTGTAATACCCAGCCACGGACGCATCTTATCAACAACAATTACATATCCTCTTGTTGTGAAAACTCATATCAAGTCCATTTCCCTTGACTGACTAGAGCTCTGTCAAGTCCCCTTTCAGATGGACTGGAGAGTCACGACCTCTCCTCTCTCCCTCTATCCATCACTCAGTCTGATTCAAGATCAGATTGGGCTGTCCTGTTACTGGTTCCCTCACGGAATCCAATATGCCCGGCGGTTCTTTGAGATTTGAGTGAGCGACCGTTGTCGGAGCGATAACACTTACCGGCGCTGAATATTGCTCCGACCTGGAAGGATAACTCAGATTCGTGCTCGGCCTCGCACGGGTACACCGCCATGGCTCTCTTGCCGCCGCCACCGGTGACACTGAAAAATGAAGACAATCAGTGAGCTGGCAGGGCCTTGGGAGAGATCAGAGGATTACTCCACGGTTCAATCTAGGCTAGGTGATCAGTACTGAAACAGCAGGGAGAAAATGAGCAAAAGGACTATGGGTATCTCAGGGGCTGGCGCGAACCAAGAGGACTATGGGTATCTCAGGGGCTGGCGCGAACCAAGAGGACTGTTGTCTGGCCGCTATCTGAACCTGGTGAGCGAGTCCCCCTCTGAGACACAGGGTCAGTGTGGATGCATCTCAGACTGCAGGCCACAGTGCACCAGGCCACAGTGATAGACACCCATTATGGTTCTACTGAGATAAAGAGCGGGGCAATTCTAAAGCAGGTTTCTACACACACAGAAAAGCCGAATGGAATTCCTGAGTTCCTCTCCTGGCACGGTTTTATGAAAAATTCTACCCGTAGTGGTTACAGACCTAGACACTGAGGCTACATTCTTAAAGTGAATGTGAGGGAAAAGGGTTGTCGAAGACATATGCATGCATAGCCCTACAAAGGTTAGAGAAGATGCTTTTCTGGCCTTGACAAAACAACGTGTTTATTCGGCAAGGTTTTTGTTGTTGTTGTGCCCCCTTTGCAAATAGTAATGCCTGCTGCCAGTTGAGAACCATGTAGAAAACTCAGCCTTCAATACCTCATACCCTGATAAATATTTCATATACCTACACTCTGCAACAACAACAACATTGGAGAGCAAAACATAACATCTTTTCAAACTGAAAAACTTTTGCGGATGCCGAGTTGTCACCGCAACAATCTTCACCTGCACTTTGGGATTTGTTCTTTTGAATAGAAGGTATTCTTACTGCATCTGGAGGAACAGGCCTTTTGTATATATTAAATAACATAATGGATTGCCCATAACGACTTGGCCATGTGCAATTTCCTCAGCATAATTTGAAAGCTTGAATTAATCATTGTCTGGTAGGTAGCCCAACTATGGGCTTCATGTCTACAGAGTTCCCACAGAGTCCATTCAAATACCTATGTGTGCGCGCACGCTTACCCATCCACTGTCTTGTCCCCATCAGAACTGGCTTTGGTCAGGGCTCCAGAGTTGAGCCATGAGGCTGCTACAGCGATGCAGGCCCTGCAGTCAAGAGGGAACAGAGGGTCAAACATCTATAACCAGATACCAAATACCTACAGTAGCATCCCAATGACACCAGACAGTGGTCTGCCAACAATGTCATTGACCACTGCATCCACCCAGTAGTGGGTCTTAGTCTTTTCCCTGGCCCGTGTGAAGCCTATGAACTCAGATTGTTGCAGCATGTTTAACGGAATGGTTAATGTCCTCCCATCTGTATTTTACTGCAGTGAGAAGGTCTAGGTGACCGCCATCGTTAAGTTGAAAAGTGAATTCTCTTCTCAAACGCATATTTCAAGTTGGATAAGTTAAACATGCTCAATTCCCTGTAGTCACCAACATAAAAAAGTACACAGCCATCTCAAAACGACTGCTATAATTTACACTGAAGTCATTAGCAATTGTCGGGAGTGAGAAGTAGAGTGAGGTTTTAATGGCTAGTGCCCCCTTGAGCTGTGGGGGGGGGTCAAAGGGATTTCAGCAGGGGACAGTGTGTGGCAGAGAGAAGAGGCTGGGAAGAGCACCACACTTAACAGCTAGCTACTTTCGCACACAGCCAATTAATATTCCACCTCTAGAATCTACACAGCCTTGGCAAGGCTTACAGAAACTCACAGGTTTTGTTCTAATTACCTTTGTTTGTACAGTTTTTGTAAAAACAATTCTGTAGTGAAGGGCACATTTAGAAAATTCTACACAAGTTTATTTATGTGAGATAATAAAAAGGACAAAAATCAGTGGAGTGTTTCAAAAAGGAAAGAGCAAAACAAAAGGAGAGATTTGGCCCTTTGAGAATTACAGCAGGGCACAGAATCAAGGTTCATCACTATAGAAAAAAACTATTGACAATTCATCAGATCTAAAAAAAAAAAAAACAGTCTCATATTGGGGCTGAATAAACACGGGCTGTTTCTTTGATAATACCCTTGACCACCACACCTTCACAGGGCAACTGCCTTTAACATGCTGATTGCAGAATGTCTGGGAGAGCAAATTCGACAGAGGAACACATACAGAGAGAGGAACAAAGAGAGACTAGCGACACAACCCCCTGTGAATAAAACATTGAGAGTAGGTGCAGAATTATTAAAATCTGGGGAAGTTCACAGCTGTCCTTATGAAGCATTGCTTGAATATTCTTGAAAATCAATGTCCTACATTTTAACCACTTGTTTTACTGATATTTGAAGTATGGATTAGTCCAATGGTATAAAAGTACATGCGATTGATCCATTCTTTAGAGCCATAAGTTGTCTTTTCCCCCTAGGAACAACTTTCACTGTTCTAAGGACAGACAAAAAAACAAAAACAGTATCACCAACTTACAAAGTTAGAGAATGTTCTAGAAAACTATTACCAGAGGTCCTTTAGCCTGAACACAGTGTAACTGGAGGGGAAAACAATTCCCTTAACAGTAAAGCCTCCACTTCCCCACGAATTCAACTGTCCTCTATAAACTACCTGGGGAGGTCGCAGCCCATAACAACATCTGTTCACTAAATAGATATAAGAAGAGACACCCTATAGACATGACCATTCACCCTAAAACAGCTATACCAATCCTATTAACCATTACTAGTAAAGATGTCTTGTGCCATACGCTAAAGTAGGGGGACAGAGGGGGCAGAGTGCGTCTGCGCTCTTTTATGCTCTCTGCATCAAGTCTCGTCCTACTTTAACCTCCAGAGACGGAGCAGGGCCAGCCAGGGCACAGAGGGGCTGAGAGGGACAGCCAGAGTCAAGCCGCCCTCCCTCCTTCCCTGCCCGGGGCCCATGCTAATACAGCGTAATGAGTAAATTGCTTCTAGCCGCTGCTCCCATAGAGACACTAAAATACAATTAGAGGGAGCAGCTTGGGAGGGCCTGGGGGGCAGGGGTTACAGGTGGGATGGGAATGAGGGAACATAGTCCCTACCTCTCTCTGGCCATGACTTCTGCTATCAGTGTGGTGTGATTGTGTTCAGATCTGTCTGACCACTTCAGGAGGTGGTCAGTGCTGCATTGTGTGTGGATTTCTCCTCAGTCTGGACGCAATCACGTCATCAGCACTCCTCCCACGAGTCTCCAGAAAAAGTGTTTTGGGAGAGTCACCCTTTCATTATAAAGTCAGAGGAAATACGTTCCTAGCGTGTGAGGAACGTGTTTTCTGGACTCAAATGCTAGCCAGCTAGCTTACATTTTGAATAACTCTAGCCAAACAAATTTGCAATCCATTTAGCTTTGCTTGCTATAGAGGTTAGCTGGCTAGTTAGCTACAGTAGTTAGCTACTGCCATCAAGTTGTTGTTGTGTTACCATATTTAGCCTATTCCAAGGTTTGTAGAATGCATACTGCCATTTTAATATAGCGGGAAAAAGGAATCTGGACACACTGTGGCCACGGTAGACACTTAAAATGTAGGTGTAGATGCATGAAGCGTTCAGAATTCCACGATCAGAATACGAAAACTGTATTAACTCTCAAGTGCAGACATGGCACCTCTCCTCCATCTATCCGTCCCCCCTCTCTCCAACCTCTCCCTCCATCAGGTTCAGTCAGTGGATGCCAGATGGTGTGGGTGATTTATAGCTCTGCAGTGTGTGTGTGTGGAGAGGGGCCACTGGTGTCTCAGCTGCTCCACGGGGACGGAGCGCTGCAGCAAATCCACTCATTAACCTCAGTCTCCGTCCGCACAGCACACTGTCTGCTTGGCCCTCTGCCTGGGCCAACAGCAGCACTGTCACTTCACCCACCTAAGGGTTGGTGCTGAGATGTACTCTTTACTGCTAAGGTAGGGTGATGAGGGGGAAAGGGGGCAGAGTGGATGTGTGTGTGTGTGTGTGTGTCCACACAGTATACAGGCACTAAAACAGGCAAACACAATTACATGTTAGTGTGTACACGAGGGTACGCTCATCCACTTCTCACCACACACAAAAACAAACAGAATCAAATCATACACTCAAAATCTAAATATTCAGTCACAAAAGTCGTGACTTTACTACACAATCGAAGGCTAATAATGAAATGGCAATTATTAAGATCTGGAACAGACCTGTCAAGTAACTAAATACTGAAATGATTACAGGATAAATGGTTGGGAAAGTATTCAACACGGTCAGCCTAGAAACCTGTCAAATTAACAGAGTGAGTGGAAAATGTATTTATGCAAAAACAAATTACAACTAAGCCACACCCGTTACACTCACCCCCCTTTTGACCTTCCTCCTTTTCTGCAGCAACCAATGATCTGGGTCAACAGCATCAATGTAACAGTATAACTTTAGACCGTCCCCTCGCCCATACCCGGGCGCGAACCAGGGACCCTCTGCACACATCAACAACAGTCACCCACGAAGCATCATTACCCATCACTCCACAAACGCCGCGGCCCTTGCAGAGCAAGAGGAACTACTACTTCAAGGTCTCAGAGCAAGTGACGTCACCGATTGAAACGCTATTTAGCGCGAACACCGCTAACTAGCTAGACATTTCACATCAGTTACATATGTCCTGGGGAATTTTTGAAAACTTTCAAAATCATGCTAATTGCATTAGCCTACGTTAGCTCAACTGTCCAGAGGGGGTATGGTAGTATGTGCCTGGCGCACCAGTTTGAGTGTCAGGAACTGCAACACTACTGGGTTTTTCATGCTCAACAGTTTCCCATGCGTTTCAAAAATGACCTACCACCCAAAGGACATCCAGTCAACACAACTGTGGGAAGCATTGGAGTAAACATGGGCCAGCATCCCTGTGGAACACTTGACACCTTGTAGAGTTCATGCCCCAACTCAAGCCTAGTTATTCTGTGTCCATTGTGAAAAACTGAAATTCATCCAACTGCCCATCTAAACCCCCCACAAATAAACACGCACGTTGAGAAGCACAGGGTAAGTCCCAGAGCAGTGCCTCTGGATTGAGAGCAGAGCAGTGCCCCTGGATCAAGAGCAGCTTTGGCATTAAGTGCCTTTGCCCAAGGGCACAACAGCAGGACAGGAGATGATACCTGGGATCAGATACTAGCAGCCCTCCGGTCACCAGTTCAGCTCTCACTAGTTTTATAATCTTGTGGATATGGGGGCAGTCACTGTACAAAAGAGGTGCACTGCTGGTTCCCATTACCGTATGGCACGAAAGGAATTCAACCCCACAGCCTCCAGGCCTGGTAGGGTCTGCCAATGGGGGACTTTCTACTGCTCCTCTTTCTGGGCTAAGAGAGACTTTCCACATCACTGATTACTGGAGGAGTGGTGGGCAGGGTCTCATATGTATAAACTGTACTCTAAAGTGACTAAGATACCTTAGAATAGTATAGTTGTGTGTAAATATTGCATCACCCATCTCATATGTATATACTGTATTCTATATCACTCAGTCCAATGCTGCCGCTCTGACATATGTATATAGTCTTAATCCATCCCTTACTTAGATGTGTATTTTGGGTACATCTTGTGAAACTGTTAGATATTACTGCACTGTCAGAGCTAGAAGCATAAACATTTCACTACACCCACAATAACATCTGCTAAACACGCATATGTGACAAATACATTAGATTTGAGCTGATAAGCACCAACAAACAACTGCCTTCAATCTGGGTGGGCAGGAAACCCTGTTTTATTGTCCACAGTTGTCCGCCAACAGAGAGGGATGGGGAGGAAGAGGCAGAATTAGTCTCACTCTCCAGGTCTGGAAATGACTGCCACGGGGAGATCCAGTTAGTTAATTTGCAGGAAATAGTGTCTGATGTAGAGAGTTGTAGTTGAACTTGTGTATAAAATGTCATTTTTTTCCAGGTAAAAGCTTAACAGATGTACTAATTAGGTACCAGATATTGAGCAGTAAGCACCACATCAGTGACTTCACGGTCCAGTGTTGAGGCTGGTAGTTATTCTAGCCTGGTCCCAGATCTGTTTGTGCCGTTTTGGCAACTCCTATGGTCAATGTCACCGTCAAGCTAAACAGGAATTGCCAAGGCAGCACAAATTGATCTGAAAACAAGCTACCTACTGTACACACTCATCCCACGCCTTTTTTTGGTGGCAAGTGACAGTGCCGTGGCCTCTGCCAGAAAGGTGCTCCCTGCCACGCTCTCACACGGCAGTCTTCATAAAGGTCAGAGCTGAGCTATAAGAGTGAACTAGAATATCTCCCAAAGCCAATACGAGTTACACGGCTGACGCACCGCCACCTGTCTCCCAAACAAATAATGGCAATATTCACGACCCCCTCCCGGTCACTCCTTCCGTTCCACTGGAGGAGAGGCGAAGCCACGATGTGGGAAAACATGGAAAAAACGAGTCTTGGTTATGTAACCCACTGTAGCGCCGTCTGTCTACCATGGCGACTTGGAGCCAAGGCTAGAGTTGCGACACAGAGAGCGAGAGACACATACACGTCGAAAACCAAAGCGAAATCATATTTTTCTCCTCAGTTAAGTATGTGCTAATTTTGTTGTTTTACAGCTCGTATGTCTTGTGAGAAGAACTCATTGCACTCTGAGCATCTCAGAGAGAGAAAGGGAGGGAATGTGGGCGAGGGGTAGAGGGAGTCAGAGAAATAAAGTTTATTTCACAAGGTGAATCTGCAGACATGAGAAACTGCAGAGACAAAGAGCAGCCAAACATCTGCAGTCTAACCCAATATTATTATTAGCTCTCGCATCAGCATTCAAGGCAAGCTGTGGGCTGGAGACAACTAAAGGAAACCAAGGACTTCAGAGAAGGGTTGGATAGAGGGGGAAGAGAGCGAGCAGGGGAGAGCGAGCGAGCGCGGGGAGAGCAAGCACGAGGAGAGCAGTGAGAAAGCAAGGAAATTGAGAGACATGCATATGTACATGGAGACTGGGAAGGGGTAGACAGGAGGAATTGGGCATCAATTTACTTCCTGTGCCACATAATAAAAAAACAAATAAAATACATATTTTCTTGGGCAGGTTATGACACTAGCGATATATTCAGCTCAAAGAGTTTCAATGAAAGAGATATGAAGGTTCGCGGTATGAATGGAGCCAGCAACACCAAAATGTCCCCGTCAGTGACTAAGTGGTGTGAGTAGAGAAAACAACATTCAATCCCACTGCAACACGTCAGCTTTTCCAGACTGTCTGAGTTTGAGAGGGTGAAGCCAGACGGCTACAGATCTTACTGTGGATGGTAGTGGGTGGGGGGGGTGGCTTGGGGGAAAGTTAGGTATGCAGAAGAAGTTTAGCTAGAGTGATTAAGAATGAATGACTATTTCAGGTGAGTTGGTAGCCTGTATTAGATACAGCATTTTAAAAGAGGTTAGGGTAAAATAGCAGGCTTCTCTTTTGCCATGGAGAGATGTAATGATGGCTGATCCTATAGTGACACCAATCAGGATACATTACTTGCAACTGAAGTTGCCAGAATATCTGAAAAGACTGATGCTGAGGTTAACCACAGGCATTTCTCCATGTAGACCCACTTACCCTGGGCTGTCTGTGCTGAGGCTGGCGAGAAGGGGAGCATGGTTGGCCTTCTCCGGAGGCGTCCCCGAGGCAGTCGACTGGGATGACACCGACTCGTTGCTGCCGAGCGACGCCTCATCCGAGTTGGAACAGACATCAGGTGACGTCGGTAACACTGAGAGGAGAAGACTTAATCATTGAGAGCAAATTGTTGGATGAGAACGTCTTTGTCCTTTATTTAGGGGAGCAAGGCTAAACGTGGCTCTGTGGATGACCCTGTGCTGCTACAGCAGCTGAATGTGGCAGTGGACGACCAGGAGATCATCATGACTAAGGGACGCTAGGAGGTTCCAGGCCAAGTTCACTGTCCAGTACAACTCTTAGTTCCTGTTTTTAAAACTGAGGGACAGACTATCCGAAGCAGCAACTAAAAGTTAAGAGGAAGTTGCTTGTTTAAATTTGGAAGTGTGTAGTTTCCTTTCCCACCACTCCGATCAAAGCAACAGGGCAGTCATTCTGGATTATGGGAGTCTATATTAAAAGGAGTGATGTTCAGGCAGGGTCCCCACGTACTCCACTAAAAGCAAATGGCTGACAGCGCTGTGCGAGAAAGTGTTTGCAGATTCTGTCGAAGATAATCATGATCATAAAAGGGCCGTTCATGAAATACTGTAGCTTTTCGGCCCGTATACAATTGGCCTTATAGATGAGATGAGACTGATATGAAAAATCCATATATAACATCTAGCCTCGATTGTATCAAAACAACAAGCCTCTGGAACCAGTTAAACCCGCTCTCTTCTACCATTATTAAAAACGTTCACTACCGTCAGCTGTATAGAGTTAAGAAGCATCTATCAAGAGGTTATTGCAGTCAAACAAAACTCATGTTGACACGATCCAAATGAGCTATTCAGAACTACTTCATTACTTTACTAGAAAAGTCAGCCCAAATAGAAGCAAATAATCAAAACCAGAGACTTGTTGTAGAATGTAACATTTGCTTTGTCCACAATGCCTGGGCCATTATATGGATTAATTACCTTACGCATAAAAAAATAGTCACGACCAGGTTTATGGAAACAGGAAATGCTGGTAAAATTGTATAAATGCTGGCAGAGAATTTGTTCATTCGACATGGTGGCATCTTTGTGTCTGGAAAATGAATTACGCAAATAAATGGGAGGTGGAAACACCTTTATGCGCAAATATTGATATAATTAATATCACAGTAAACTTGGGAGTCAAAAAATACGTTGACACAGAAAAGCATGCAGTTTATTAGGCTACAGATGAAATAAGTTACGATGAACTTCACAGGGTGGTGGAAGTGCACGGTGATGAGATTGATGCCCCCCCCCCCAAAAAAAAAGATTATTCTGCTGACATGATGATCAATGCTGTTAGACAAATAAATAAATTTCTCTTATCCATAATAATAATAATAATCTCTTTTAGCCTATCCGCACTGAGCTGTTGGCTAGAGCGTACATAAGACCAGAATAGGAACATCTGCTATATAACGTAACAGTTTGTGACAAAACCATCAGTAGAGTTAAATTCAAATGGAAACCATTTTTTGGGGTACATTTGAATTTAACCGCAAAACAATTTGTCAACCACGCACAGCCTTCTCTGCACAATGAGCCAGTTTGATAGAAACATGTCGGGTGGGAAAATGTGCATATCATTTTACACAGATGTGACAATATTCGCATGAAAATCTGTCGCTAATTGGATGGAAACCAAGGTACTGTAGCAAAACCTTTCATACAGAAAGCGCAAACAAGTGTTTAGTATTGGACAAGTTCAAGTAGTCTTCCATTTGATGACTAACGAATATAACCCTGGCTAATGCTAAAAGCTAAACACAGGATTGAACTGGCAACCCTGGCAGTCATATCTTTCACTAACGTGTCAACATATGTTCTGCTTCACCGGAGTTTTGGAAAAATGTAAGATGTCCATCACAGAGAGAAAATAGAGTACGGTATAAAACAAAACTTGATCGTGAATGATTTGATCCAGGAAAATATGATATTCCTGGCACTCCAAACTGCAGTGTCCTCAGAAATCCAATACCTGTTGGACAGTTGCCCCATTGCAAATGTGTTGATACACTTCCCTTTCAAGGGGCTGAAGCTACGGCCACACAAAGACTGGTGAAAATGGATGAGAAACACATACCGTCCTCACGGTCCATTGTAGTCCGTCAAATGTTTAACTCATTTCAACTTTTAAACACACCAGTTGCATATGTAAAAATGATAGACAAATCTATGGATGCCCTCCATTCTCCTTCAACCATTTTCTGCCCCATAGAAAAAAAAGCCCTTGGCTTATCAGTTTTCCATGGATACAAAATCTAGGTGCGGACGCAGCCTTCAGTGTAGTCGCCCATATCTACTGTGTATATTTGCCCACGCATATATTTAACAATTAAAACATTCTCCGCCAGGTAGTTAGACATCACTTTAAAAACATAATCCACAGACTCCGAACACAATATAGTTCAAGAGAGGATTATATATTTTTTATCCCAGGTATTAAAATGCCCCAATGGTAAAAGCCTGGAGCAATATGAAGGGAGGAGAGTCAGTCTGATAAGCAGATTCGGCCTCCTTTAGGTCATATTCCAGGAGGAGGAGCTGATGGGGGCTGGGGATCTGGAGTTTACAGTAGGGCAGCAGGTCAAGTCACCAGGCTAAATCACCAGGCTCTCCTGGTAGAGCAGTGTGGGAGGAGAGGCCTGGTACAGCTGTCCCCTTTATATTAGTGATGATCTATAAAAGCTATTGTGCAGGTTTACAAACGTGCAACACCAGCTTCATATAGTACAGGAATCTTTACTGGGATCGTTTAGTCAAATACCCGTGTCATGAGAGTAGGGGTCCCTCATTCCAACTCAACCTTTCAGCAAGCCTGGCTGAGGATGTAACGTTAGGGCTCTGTCTCTTACCCGTCTGCAGGTCCACGGTCTTTGGGTTATAGACCGCAAGGGGTCGGTTCTGTCGAACCGACAGTTTCTTGGACTGCCTGGTGGGGGCGGAGAGCCCTGGGGAAGACGCGCCTGGGACATCACCAAAGATCTGAAACAAGAAGAGTAAGCGTGTGTGTGAGTGGCGGGGGATACTGTATTTGCATAACCAAAATGTGTTTAACTACTCCCTCAAAGCAAAGACTGAGCATATTGAGCCGAGGCATGTGTTTTGAAGAGCTCACATCTTTGACACAAGTCAGATAGTAAAGCACTTTAGCCTAGCAGCATGGGTATCTCTAGGGACAGTTGAGATGCACTTTGCTCACTTATTGCGCACTAGGAAAACACATTGGATTTTCATTTGCAACTTACATCAGGGTTAACAAATAAGGAAGCTGCTGAAAGCAGTATTGTGTTTATTAGAGGACCCAACAGAAAACATTTCTGCAATAGAAAACAAAAATGAACGTTTTCATTGGACAAACGCTTGGTTTTAGCGCCATTTAGTGCCTAATGAACAGGAGCCAGAGGTGGCTAGGCGCTGCTGACCCACTGACTGACAGTAGATCTGGAGGAAGCTGACGTAGTGGATGTGTTGACATACAGACTAACTTCAGGATGTGGAGTTGAAAGAAATTAGGCAGAGAGGATCAGAGGGAGGGAAGAGAGCAAGGTAAAAGGAAATAAAAGAAAGTTGGGAGAAAAAAAAAAGGACGATAGTGTGAGAGAAATCTGATATGGTTGAGAGCAGCAGAGTTTCAGCAATCTCTGCAGATGGATGTGAATGTAAAACACTGTCTGCTAGCATCTGGGGGTATCAACAGTCTGGCAAGAAGGAGAGAGGAGGAGGGAGAGAGGGGAGGGAGGCGCTGGGCCTGAGAGGAAAGCTAATGTCTGTCTGTCTGGCTGCAAAACTCCCTCACCTCTCGTCTCGCAGCTCAGCACTTTACTTTTCTTAAAGCGTCCAATGGTATTACATTCTGGCTCTGACACCAAGTCTTCATTCAAATTGTGCTGTGCCTGGTGAAGTTCTGGAACATCATTTATATGGAAGTGTCTCCTCACCAAAACTTTAATTGAAGGTTGAGCGCTTTCTATTTGGACTGTTCGAAATAGAGGAGCTCGAAATTGACGAGGAATCCATGGCCAATTCATGTTTTGGAGTTTAGGTGTACTCTTGGCATCTTATAGCTAGCCAGAATACAGATCACATACTAATCTCAACCCTTTCTGTTTTGGCTCTGGGAATTGAGCCCCTCTATAGGATGTAGGCAGATGACTATTTACATTAATTAAAAGCAGGTTACAGTTCTGTTGTAGCATGGCTCAAAATGGGACTTAAACCCTGTAGGCTAGGCAAAGGACCTTCCATGTCATGGTACTCTGACATCTACAAGGGTACATACTGGATATTATTTTTAAGCACAAAAAAGGGGCAAAGTGAGAATCCCTGCTTTGTACGTCAACCACTGGGCAGGTGGAATGATGTCAGCCAGGTTCTGTCAGCTCAAAGTGATCATCTCTACATTATGTTAAAACTATTTAATGATTCTTATCAATAAGCTGCTTTACAGTTTCATTCGTCTTAGAGCCCTCGTCAAAGACAAACAGGGATTTCAATAAGTTTCTGTACTAATAAAATGTGAAGAATATTACAAACGAGGAAATGTTTATACATTGCTCTGA
The DNA here is from genome assembly GCF_021184085.1 of Oncorhynchus gorbuscha. Lineage (NCBI taxonomy): Eukaryota > Metazoa > Chordata > Actinopteri > Salmoniformes > Salmonidae > Oncorhynchus > Oncorhynchus gorbuscha. The sequence goes on from NC_060189.1 coordinate 56,492,969, forward strand.
GTGACATTTTAGGCAATGTCCTCAAAATCCCATTGCCAGCACTGGAGAAAAGTCACAGCAGTGCGTTTAAGACACGCTTTCCTCTGGTTGCAGCTTTGAGGAACAATATTAGAGGATGGGTCTATAGATGTTACTGTGGTCAGGGGGACAAGCTCAGGAGCAATTGTGGAAAAAGTACCCAATTGTCATACTTGAGTAAAAGTAACAATGCCTTCAAAATGACTCAAGTAAAAGTCACCCTGTAAAATACTACTTAATAATAATAATAATAATAAATGCCATTTAGCAGACGCTTTTATCCAAAGCGACTTACAATCATGTGTGCATACATTCTACGTATGGGTGGTCCCGGGGATCGAACCCACTACCCTGGCGTTACAAGCGCCATGCTCTACCAACTGAGCTACAGAAGGACCACTACATTATAATACTATAAATAGCAAATCACCCAAGATTACCATCATAATAAAAGTGGTACGGTGGAGAAATAGTTAGATATAGTTTACGATGACGGCCTACCGGGGAACAGTGGGTTAAGCCCCAACAACAACTGTTCCCTAGACGACGGCAGCCCCTTGCACCTCTCAGATGTTTTTCAAGTCGGTTAAGAACAAATTCTTATTTACGATGACGGCCTACCGGGGAACAGTGGGTTAACTGCCTTGTTCAGGGGCAGAACGACAGATGTTGGTTCCTTGCCCAACGTTCTAACCACTAGGCTACCCAGCCACCCCTGATTCAGAGGTTTTAAATGCGGAAGACACATTTCAGTTCAATGCATTCGGTTGTGCAACTGACTTAGGTCTCCCCCTTTTAACTATGTGGACTAGTCATTTGACATTTCATTAGGGTGATCATGATCGTCTGGCTGACAAAGTAGGCACTTAAAGTTAACTCCTGAAGTGACTTAGGAAGCATCCCAAAATTAGTACCCTGTTCCTGATATAGTGCACTACCTTTAAACCGGGCCCAAAGGGCCCTATGGTCAACAGAAGTACACTATACAGGGAATAGGATGTCATTTTGGACGTAGGCCCTCACACGCTCAGGATGTGCTCATTTATAAAGGTAACTTGTTTTAATTTACAGTAACTGTACATGCAATATTGTACTATATTAGATTATAAACTGGGTGGTTCGAGCCCTAAATGCTGATTGGCTGACATCCATGGTATATCAGACCCTATACCATGGGTATAGGTTTTAACTGCTCTAGTTACGTTGGTAACCAGTTTATAATAGCAATAAGGCACCTCAGGGAGGTTGTGGTATATGGCCAATACAGGTATAGCACGGGTAAGGGCTGTATCCAGGAACTCCGCAATGCGTTGTGCACACGAACTGTCCTTAGCCGTGGTATATTGGCCATATACCACACCTCCTCGGGCCTTATTACTTAAGTTGGACATACATGTGCATTGGTTTTTTGATGCAATCAAAAAGTTGACTATGAGGAAGTTGACATAGTTGACTATGAAGAACTCTCATAGTGTGCAATAAGAAGAAGAAGGAAGAGAAGAAGGAGAAGAAGAAATAGGAGAAGGAAGAGAGGAAGAAGAAGGAAAAGGAGGAGAAGAAGGAAGAGAAGAATTTGGTTTAATATACTTAAGTATCAAAAGTAAATGTAATTGATAAAATATACTTACATACTCAAATTCCTTATATTAAGCAAACCAGAATGCATCATTTTCTAATTATGGATAGCCAGGAGCACACGCCAACAGACAATTTACAAATGAAACATGCATTTAGTGAGTCTACCAGATGAGAGGCAGTATGGATGACGTAAAGATGTTCTCTTGATAAGTGCGTGACTTGGACCATTTCTGTCCTGCTAAGCTTTCAAAATGTAACAAGTACTTTTGGGTGTCAGGGAAAATGAATGGAGTAAAAACTACATTATTTTCTAAGGAATGTAGTAAAGTAAAAGTTGTCAAAAATATCAATAGTAAAGTACAGATACCCCAAAAAACTATTTAAGTAGCAGGTTTATCTCTGGTCACCCCCAAAACCAATTCTTCCTTTGGCTGCTTCTCCTTCCAGTTTTCTACAAAAATCTCTGAAACTGGAAACACTTCTCCCTCACTAGCTTCAAGCACCAGCTGTCAGAGCAGCTCAGATTACTGCACCTGTACATAGCCAATCTATAATTTAGCCCAAACAACTACCTCTTCCCCTACTGTATTTATTAAGCTCCTTTGCACCCCAACATTTCTATCTCTACCTTGCACATACTTCCACTGCAAATCTACCATTCCAGTGTTTTACTTGCTATATTGTATTTACTTCGCCACCATAGCCTTTTTTTGGCTTGCCTTCACCTCCCTTATCTCACCTAATTTGCTCACACCGTATATAGACTTATTTTTCTACTGTATGTTTGTTTTACTCCATGTGTAACTCTTGTGTGTCGGACTGCTTTGCTTTATCTTGGCCAGGTCGCAATTGTAAAATGAGAACTTGTTCTCAACTTGCCTTCCTGGTTAAATAAATGTTTTTACTCGAGTACATTCCACCACTGCTCAGGAGTGCGTTCGGACATCTGTTTCGTTCAAGAGAAGAACCCAGCAGTTACCTTCTCGTGTTGCTCGATGAGGATCTCCACCACAATGTTCTGGAACTTGAGGTCCATGATGGCAGCCACAGTATCCTCCTGGGGCCTCATCAGAGTGGGACCAAACACCACACCCAGGTTGGCCACCGTCATCAGGTTCAACTTACTGTGGGCCGCCACACTGCATGGGGAGACCAGGGAGGATAACAATTCATGAATTCATAGACAAGGGATTTGGAGTGCTTTTCCCTGATGTTTAAAATGTTTTCCTTAGGGGGATACACACTTTAGAAGGCCTGTAAACTGAAGAATTCAGCTAGAAAATTCTAATTCGCTTTGAAGATCTGATTACTCCATGTCTGACAGCTTACTAACATCTGTCTGACAGTTTGCCAAGGAAGGAAGGTATTGCTACCACCTTGTTATGTCAGTCAGAGGTGTCTCAAACAGCATCTCTGGCTTGGCCTCATAGGTGTTAGCTAGAGTTCTTACTGACATCATTACCCAGTTCCTCACCACTTCATAGATTGTTCAAGAACATTGACCTTCCCTTCAAAATGAACTTTTTCAGTTGCATTTCAGCTGATTCACAGTAAGTGGACGCTAAGTTTTTTTTCTTTTTTCTAGGGCAGGAATTTTCACTTGACTTTAGAATGACCAAAAACTGCAGAGGTTAGACTCCCATTAGCCTTAAGCCAATTGCCAAAGCCAGTCTTACTGGGTTCCTCTGCACACAACGAAAAAAATCAGACAAGACTACAATTTACATACATTTAAAAACAATAGAAATGTAGTCTGCACCCGCATCTATCAGTTCCACATACGTCAGTACATACACACAACAAGTAGGTCACATGCAGGAGAGGCGTTGTGCCATGTGTTGCTGTATTTGTGTTTTTTAAACAGACGAATCAAGTGAATCAACTGTTCCGATTTTGGATCGTAAGAAATGTACGTTGTTCATAAGAAGTTAAGACAAATTAAATTCAAAGTCATATTAGACCGGTTAAGATATTCTCCTTAAAAAAGTATAAAATGACAAATTGTCATTCAGCAGAGTGATGGTTGAAATGCATGAAAGGGAGCCTTTGCAGACCTAAATATGTCACCGAGTGACAACCTTCCTTTATCACATCTCTCAAACCATTTCAGACAGCGATGTGAAATTTCAGCTTGCCTCTCTCCCTGCAGGACAAGCTCACACAGTCAAAACACACCCCACACACGCAGCCAATTTAAAAAATAAATAAATAAATAAACTCCAGTCGGAAGAATTTCATGCTGGATAATCCAAATTCAATTTCAATTGCTGCACTTAAATGCCTTTTTATTTCTACTCTGAGAACCCTGGGGCAGGTTCTCTAAGAAATAAGATCCTCCAGACTGATTGCCTAAGGGAACCAGGATTATATACTTATCTTCAATTTGCTACTATTTAGTTTGTCGTAAAAAAATAAAAGCGAGTTGCTGAGGTAAAACCTTGTAATGTTAGCAAAGATTATTTTGAAATCTCAGATCCTATCTCTGAAAGGGCGAGTTGTGTAACAGCTAGCGGTCCAGTTTGGAGAGAGGGGTATACCCAGAGGAGCGGGTGGGAAATGGAGGGAGCGGGCCATTTCATTAAAGGCAAAGAGAACTGTTGAAGAAGTTTAAACGTTTGACTACTATTGTGGAGGGTGCTGGGATGTTCTAAGACAGGGTGGGGAGGGAGTTCACTGCCTGCACTTAGTTGGAACAGAACATGAGAAAGGATTGATGGGGAGCGAGAGAGACACACAGAAGAGAGAAAGATGGGGGGGATGGAACAAGGACAGTGGAGAAAGAGTACGAGACCGAGGCTGCTAACTCACGTAGCCAGGTGTTTCAACAGTAGCCCCAGGACCAGACGGTTCTTCTCAGGCAGCTTGTGGACCAGGCAGTGGATGGCTTGGCTACGAGACTCTGGACTACCACCCTCTGTTTAAAAACAGGACAAACAAGGTTATTTGACAGCCGCTTACAGAAGTGCCATCATTTTATGTGGACCATGCGGGAATCAAACCCACAACCCAGGTGTTGCCAGCACCATGCTGTAGGAGTCACCTTTATTGCTCTGCAGAAATCCTGTTGATTCCAAATTGGTATTTAATGAAGGTAAAACTAAGTACATGTTATATGCATATGAATTATGCATATGTACTTTGGATGGAGCCCACATTGACCGTATCCAGATTTATAAATATCTGCGCAACTGTATTGACGAAAAGCTATTGTTCTAAAAGTATGTTGATGAGTTAGTTAAGGAATTGCGAATTAAAAGGTTTCTATAGGAGCAAGTCCTGCCTTCTGTTAAATAGCAGAAAACCAATGAGTATGTCAACATTCTGGTTATTGACTACAGTCTATGAATGCAGCTGCCACTGTATTGAAGCCATTGAATGCAGTTTATCACAGTGCATTGCACTAGTCTATAAAGCCCTCTTTGCATAAACCTCCACCACACCTCACTGTTAACCTTAAATATGTCTAAGTTACTAGACTCCGGGATGGCTAACCCTGGAGATCCCTTCAATCGCCACAGAGAAACTCAGCTTTTAGTTTTTTTTGCACCTCATGTGGAATGATATACAAATTCAGATGGACATTAGGAGGCTTTTTAAATGAAGAATGCGTTTTGTTGTTTGCGCATTCATTTATAGTGTAATGGATGTGTATATGTACAGTGTCATTTTTGTTGATTGATGTGTATGCAGGGCTCATCTGCGAAAGAGACTGGTCTCTTTTTACAATTGGAATCCACCAAAAACAGAACAAACATTTGTGCGTCATTACAGTGCTGTACGATACATTCCTTAGGGGGAGAGACTCCACAACAGAGAAACTGCACAGCATAGAACAAGAAGGATTTGGATTTCCCCGTGATAATCCATCCATAGACATTTTGGATTGAGCTGCAAGCGCTCTGGTGCAGTCAGATCTCACTCTGGATGGAGCGGTCACAGTAGGAGATGTGGAACCACCGACTCCGGATCTAGTCACTGGAGACAGGGTCGTCCGTTTTAAATATCGTCGGCAGCTCTAGTCAATATTGGTGCAGTTACAGTAAGGCAGGTAACAGAATGTGGAGACAACCATTTTTCTTCACTTAAAAAATGTATGCAAAACAAAATCAGATTATTTCTAAGTTAAACAAAGTACCACAACTCAATGCACAAGGACGACTTTGGAAATTGTTCACTGAAAAGGTTACAAAAATACATGTAGTTGAAGAACAGTGCAGATGCAAAGTTTGGTAACAGAATGACAGCAAAAAAGTCAGTTTAGCCCAGTACAAGCTACCATACAAGAAAACAACAGATGCGGTTTACATTGCCTTAAAATCAGCTAGTGTAGGCTACAACGAGTTGTTTCATATTTAAAAGAAAGCAGTAAAGGGTTAACAGCAAAAAAAAAAAAAAAGAGTATGGAGATGAAAAGCAAACTTCCTGTTTGACGCTGATATTAGACATGAGTGCATTTTGCCAGAGGATATGTAGGCTACTGTTGCTGGCTATAGAGAGATAGCTTTATACTACAGAAGCTACCGTGTAAATGGGTTGTGATAAAACCCACAAGATCATCCCTTAAACATTTCCTCACACACCCACACAGGCATCTGATGGCTACTGCCCACACACACACACACACAGAAACAGCCGGTGTGCACCCCCTCCCCCCATTACTATGGGAACGACACAAATTTGAAGGGAATAAAGCTTCTTAAGGATGCTGTCATCTTTCAGAAAATATTTATTGCTAATGCATTTCTGTACCTGCATTATGAGGGCATTGCAAACGGCTGATAAAAACACTCCATCGTGATCCAATTATGGGACTTGAGGGTAATTCATGTTAGGAGGATCACTCAGGACATGTCAGGCAGGCTATTGGAGTAAGATTATATAGGGAGAGAAATTTCATGTTTCTCTGTTCAAAGTCACTGGGCCATTTGAGGACATTAGTGTAGGATACTAGGATTTATAGTGTTTAACAGGTGGTAACATTTCCTTTAAGTTACCTTAATTGCAAAGAACCAAAGGTTACTTTAAAGGCAGATGAAGGTTGAATTAAAGTGTGTGTGTGTGATGAAGACATCTCTCGGTCACATGAAAGGCTTTATGGGTACATGCTGGGGCACTTTTACAGAGGAAAACAAGCATTTGTTTAGACTACAAGATGCAAAACATTCAAACTAGTTACGCTGGCATCCGTTTTCCATAGAACTACTGAGACAATGAAAATGATTCATAACCAACCCAACTACACTGGGACAATGATTTTTTTTTTTACATCTGTTTTGAGCAGAATTGTATTGAGAGTGAGGATGGCCCAAACTTACTTGCAGGGGAGATAAAGTCTTTGTAGAGTCCATAGGTCATCAGTGGCTCAGGAAGACTCCTAGAGAGAGACAGGAAAGAAAGAGAATGCATAAGAGAGCAAAAGTGAGAAGAGCGAGTAGAAGAAGTGGAGACCAAAAGAGAGAGCACAGAAAAGCAGGAGAATGGGGGGGGACAGAAATAGACGCAGCACTGTTTTATAGGGTCTGCACACAACAATGATTAATGTGGCCGTGTCGGGATGGAATTAGATGGCGCACCATGCCACAGTGAGATAACCAAGTTCTGAAGGTCCTTTCACGGTGCTGCACCAGGCCCTGTGCCAAGGCTACTTAGCCTCCCCTGAGGAACCAGAGCAGCAGGGGAGGAGAGAGGCTGACCCTCTGGCTCTGCAGCAGGCCAGAGGAAGACATATGGAGGATGGAGCTGCAAGACGATTTACAGTAAATCTACTGTCGCTACTGCAGACTTAAGCCTGTAATAAGGTTTCAGCTGACTCAATGGATGAGTTTAATTACATCATATGATTGGATGGTTTCCTAGATTGTTAGATTGCTTGTGTAAAAAAAAAGTTACACATTTTATCATATGACGTGCAATGTATAAATGACAGTCACATTAACAGCTGCAATATCTCAGTAGCAATCTAAATGTCTTAATTATAATTTATTGAGTGCTTATAAAAGTGTATTAATATGCATGGGTGAGTTGGAAATATCCCAACTCTCCCTGAGATACCATTGGAGAATGGGGCAGGGTCTGCCACTAACATAGACCCTGGAGAAATTATGGTTAAGTGCCTTGCTCAAGGGCACAGACAGATTTCCCATCCTGTCGGCTCGGGATTCAAACTAGCGACCTTTCGGTTACTTGCCTGACACTAATCCCAATGGCTGACTGTCAAGTTTCATTATGAAACAGGAAAAACTCCTTGACATAAACCAGAAAGGCAGTTCGCTGCCTGGGACCAAATCCATTTCTGCAGTCATGCAAATTTATAGCAATTTTTTATTGAACCTTTATTTAACGAGGCAAGTCAGTTAAGAACAAATGATTATTTACAATGATGGCCTACCCCAGCCAAACCCGGCGGACACTGGGCCAATTGTGCGCTGCCCTATGGGACTCCTGATCACAACCCAGGATCGAACCCGGGTCTGTAGTGATGCCTTAGACCACTTCGCCACTCGGGAGGCCAACGAGCATAGGAGTTGGCAAGAGCTCACAAACAGATCTGGGACCAGCCTGGGAGAGTTAGTCCCATGACCCACAGCAAGCAACATCAAAATACTTCCTGTAAGGGTTGCGGGCGGGCAGCAAAATCTGGCCAGTCACAACATAAGGTGCAGTGACTTCTGACCTGCTAGCCTATCAGAGGACAGACTGACACCAATTCAGTTCCCATGCTTTTACATTGACCAGCTAAAATCCTCTTTATTTATTGTTGTTCAATTGATGGAAAAATTGACTTGGCTCACTCAGTTTATTATTTAATAGGCTATATGGCAATTGCACTGGTGAACTTGCCAATCTTTTATAATTTAATTTTAATAACTAAACCTTTTACAGCACATGGAGGACTGAACAAGCGTAATGAACTAATTCCAAAACAAGTGCAGAAGAAAGTGTAACAGACTGGCATGGGTTAACGATAAGTTGGCTATAATTTTATTCAGTAAATCGCTCCATAACGAACCAAACCACTAACATCCCTTCAGTTTATGCAGCACTACAGAGTGCAAATATCACTCATTAGTTTCCATTGGACACCGTAATTGCATTGGTGTCAGAATATGCAGTGAGAGTTTGCTAACAGAACTTTGGCTTAGCTTTTAGGGTACATTTAACTAGTTACCTTGCAGATAATGTTTTTATTTCAAATCTAGGACTATCAGTTAAATGAATTGCTATTTGAAAAAGCAAGCAATAACTTAATCTATATAATCGATTGACACATCTTTGAACAAAAAAAAAAACAGGATTCCTTTAATATGTGGCATCCAACCTATTTTGAGTGATTGATTTGATCAGAGGAGAAACAATGACAGTAAAATCCCTAACAAGTTAATGTATTCATATCACTGCTTGGTTGTGTGGCGGTAAATTACAGTTAAAATACCTGCCACAGGACACCATTTTGTTTTTCACCTGGTCACCTAATCAATACATTCAAAGATGGATGATAAACTACCTGAAGCCAGGGATGCAGCTCTTCTTCCTAGAAAGTGGCCAAGACTCCCTACCAATTAAGTCTTAGGTCAACAACGGATTTCTTAGAACACACAGCGACTGAGAATAATGAAGTCAGAGAGACGGGGTTGGTTGATGAAGTGGATTGATTATGTGTCTGAATTTAAATGCATGGATGTCTATGCGGCAATGTGAATGTCCTGTTGCATTGCAGGAGTTGAGCTCCAGGAAATGATTTTATGCTTCTACCCCCGGAATAACTTCAAACTCAGACAACGACGAACAGTTATCATAAAGTTTCCACAGCTTGCTAATAAGACATAATAGCCGACATGAATACATAACCTAGCAATTATGTAGCTGACTGCAAGTGATTCATTCACAAAAGGATCCTTACCTCAAATACAGCTTTAGTGTGCTGGTGATTGTTTTCACATCCCAGTCCTCACACGTAGACAGATCCACATCGTTACTCTTCTCATCTGCAATATCAACAAATTATACAAAGCACCAATACTTTCTACTTTAGTAGAGTACACTCCAATTCCCATGATACAAAACAAGTTTAGGCTCAGGGTAAGTCAACTAGTGTATTGTAACTTAACCCTATGGTGAAGTGAATGGCTGCAAAGAAGCCAAAATATAAATAAAGTCAAATGTGTCTTATGTGGATAAAAGCAATGCAATAGTCTTGGAGCAATTCTGCCCAGTGGCGATTGCTGGCTGGCTTAAAGTATAGCCTTCTCACACTACAGAGTCAAACTGGACCGAGCCAGGCTTAACTATACTGGTCTGACCTGATGAATAATCCCCCAGTTGAGTGTGTTTGAGTCAGAGGTTGGTGCGAGGCCAAGCCCCAGGTCACCAGGAGGTCTCCAAGGGGTTAGACTTGGTGGGAGGTAGGTTGCTGCTCCGGGCCATTTATGTACTTCATTTGACTGTATTCCCTTCAGTACTAAAACCAGAAGGGCTGTGTTTATTTACCCACAGAACAGTGGCCTGTCCAACATCAACAGGCTGGACCAAATGTTTTCCTAGAAGGCCAACAGCCAAATGTGTGTGTACACAGCTACAGATGGTGGGAGAGTGGTGTGTGTGTCTTTTAGCTACTGTAATGCGGACATCAATATGAACTAACCCACATATACATCTGTTAGAGAACTTTGGACATGACTGACTACACTAGTAGTATCCATGTCCTTTTACCTCTATTCCCAGCAGTGAAATTAAGCTTTAGGAGTTCCGTCAATCCACTGTCAGAGATTTGTGAGCACAGTGGGAACATAATGTGATCCACTTCTGCTGTTTTGGCCTCGTTCTAACCCCTCCATTGAACTGGATTGTTTCCCTACATCTGGTCCAGTGAATTGTCAACTACACGCAGGGTGGCGATCTGGTCACGACTAACTGTAACCACCCCCCCCCCACTGATCGGACTCTGCCCATGTTAGTGGGTGAGATATGAAAGGAGGGGAGGGATGAAGTAAATCTAAAGGTTTTCTTCAGGGTCTCAGCCCGGTGCTGCGTTTTGTTAACCCACACATCATACACTGATTTGGCTGTTGGCGAAATGCTTGTGTTTCATGGTTAGCGTAACAAAATAAATGACTGGTGACCTAAATCTCAACTACCTCAGAGTTACCTGTGTCCATATGGTATTTGAAAGAAAACCGATACTAATTGAACCCAGTCTACACCAGCAGACAGTGTGCCAATGGGCTGTGAAGTAGGAGTCGGCAGGTTCAGGTGGAAAGTTTGGAGTGGGCTCCGGGACAGCCTGGTGGCAGACTGGGTTTGTTACCTTTCAGATTCAGAACACACAGATGGTGTCTAGAGAGGGCAGTCGTCGAGAGGGGTAAAGGTAAGAAAAGGGGGGGTAGAGGATAAAGAAAGGTGAGGGGGATAAAAGAATATTAGGTTGGTGGGGTAGAAAGAATAGGAGAAAGAGCGCAATAAATAACATTTTTGGGGGGCGGCGAGGAAATCAAATTTTCAGCTCCCGCTGAGCGACTCAAGTGAAGTCCCTGCAAGGATGGCCGGGTGCAGGCAGGAAGGGGGCCTCTCAGGCACCCCACGGCTATCTGAATGCCAATGCCGAACCAGCAGCACTTGTTGCACTCAGGCTTACATCGTCGTCTAAGTCCCAGTAAACCATTACTCGGAATACTACTAAGTATATCAAACAGGGTGCACAATGCCTACTGTATTCATTTAACTGTCCAGAGGTTCCAGATTTTTATGAAATATGACCTATAATTAATTACAATATGAGTGAAATCGTTTTCCTCCCATCACCAAAATGTTGATTTATTTTTTAAAGCAGCTTTTGTGTGTTGGAATGGTGTGGTCATACCCCAACAGAATGGTGTGGACTTATACCAGGCGTTAAAAAACAATGCAAGCAGACCGATTGGCCAGCTAATCCTACACAGGATGACATTGACAAAATAGCAGGCCTTTTTTTGTTGGAGATACAAGTTTGAGGTGGGATTTTAGTGTTTTTTCCTCAAATGTATGCTTTAGCCTCAAATATGAGTATAGGATGAGTCAACAGAATATTAACTTCAGTGATTTTCACTGGACAGTTACTTAAAGGGTGCTAAATGAGCATGTCTTACCGATCATTAGGCTAAGGAGCTTCTGGACTTTGGAGCTGACCCCCACCACTCTGTACAGGCCCTGGTCATTGATACCTGTCAACAGACAGTTTACATGCCCCTTATTAGCACAAACAATCATAAGAGGATGAATGGATCAAATTTGAAAATACAGTTTCTCAAATCAAAAGACTGGCTTCTTCACAGAGTGTACAAAATATTAAGGACACCTGCTCTTTCCATGACCAACTGACCAGGTGAAAGCTATGATCCCCTATTGATGTCACTTGTTAAATCCACTTCAATCAGTGTAGATGAAGGGGAGGAGAAATGTTAAAGGATTTTTAAGCCTGGAGTCAATTGAGACATGGATTGTGTATGTGTGCCATTCAGAGGGTGAATGGGCAAGACAAAATAGTGCCTTTGAATGGGGTATGGTAGTAGGTGCCAGGAGCACCGGTTTGAGTGTGTCAAGAACTGCAACACTGCTGGGTTTCTCACACTCAACAATTTCCTCTATCAAGGATGGTCCACCAGCCAACTGTGGGAAGCATTGGAGTCCACATCGGTCAGCATCCTTGTCGAATGCTTTCGACACCTTGTAGAGTCCATGCCTCAACGAATTGAGGCTTTCGGAGGGCAAAAGGGGGTGCAACTCAATATTAAGAAGGTATTCTTAATGTTTTGTACACTCAGTGTATATGTTGCCCCACTACCTGTAAACTATGAACAGTGGCCACAGCACAAGATATTACTGGATATTGGTCCAAGCCTGCCCTCATGTGTTAAAAGGGAGACATCACAACATTTCACAAAACCCTCTTTACCGCTCTACCCCAGGTGTGGCCAAACTTCAGAACGAGGGAGGTTTGAGTAAAAAAACAAAATTAGCACACCCATTGGCCACTCTTGAACCACAAACGTGATAGAAAGTATGTATAAATAACAGATTCATATGTTCAATTAACTGCCATAAATGGCTTTTAACATAAAATCAGTCCGGAAAAGAAATGCGCGGCCCTCGCCTGAAATTTGAAACCCCGATTCCCCCCACAGAGACAAAATGAATGCCCACCCCTGCTGTAGCCAGTCAGCTAACCTCAAAGTACACTTCTGTAGGCTTTATATTGCCTAGGCCTTCCATTGTCATCATGCATCGTCTTACCTCTCGTCTCAATGGCGTTGATGGCATTCTTCACAAATGACAATCCTACGTCATCTAGCTGTGCATCGACTGCAGAGTCATGACAACCGTTATTTAAATGATTCAAAAGTCATTTGAATTATCAGAGATTACATTATCACAGAAATGATTGAGATCAGGGGCTTCTAAATCATTGTATACTTACTTCCACGTTCTTTTGAATAGGTTTTACCCAAGTACTGCCCAGCCTGTAAAAAATGTATTATATGTAGCTTTCCACAGATCATTTGATATCCAAGACGGCACCACAAACCAAAAAAGACTTGTTGGCATTAATGTACCACTTTCATAGAATTTCAGTAGAGTTCAATAGACACTCCAGTGGAGCTGTCAGGATGATGTGGTTACTCACTGGTTCTTTCCCACCCATGGCGTGAATCCAGAACTTGTGGTCATCTTCCGACAACGACTGGACCGTTAGGACCGTTCCCGGTCTGGGAACAGAACACAACACACAAGTATTTATTGTAATAGCCTTGTGATTGTTTTCTTTAAATGGCGTGAGGGTTTGTTCTGTTTTTAATTATGGCAGCTGTATGACAAACTAATTTCACCCTTGGTGATTGTAAAGTACAGTCAATCTCATCTAATTCTCTGTCAGACTGAGCCTGGGGTTCCAACAAACTACTATTACTACTAAGTCAATTCATGTCTCTAAGATTGATCTAGAATCAGGCCTAAAATGTGCCCGAGGGGCTGGGCTCTTAAATTGCAAAATTACAGGAGTACCTGACCTTCATTTACCCTAGTTTTTAATAATAGGCTACCACATCAGGCTAACCCTAACCTGTTGCACTCAGATACCAAATACCTTACATCTGCAGGCTGACAAGCAGGCACCGGGAGTGCAACACACATTTCAAACCCTCTAAGCTTGCGGGTTGCGGTTGCTAATAATACCCCAGACAGAATAGCAGTTTGGTTCAGCAGAGTGACATAAAGAGCCATATCTATCGCAACCAAGTGTAGCAGAGGAGCATAGAGAATCCTCTCAGCTATGTGGAGGGGCCATCTTCCATGACAAATCCTCTCCAACCCAATCCTGTGTTAGAGCTGCCCTCTAGCCCCTCAGCTCTACTGTACACAGGACCTGTGTGGAGCGAAGGCTTCAAGCAGAACTGTTAAATGGGGAGTGTTACTGTGTATTTGGGAAGGCTGCCAACAGTGCATGAATAAGCTACAAGCGTGGCAATGTAATCACATTTTCCAGGTCTAATGGCAGACCTCGCCCCCTCTCCCCCCCCCCACCCTAGATGGTACTGACCAACCCCCCCCCTGGTTTATGTACTAAATGTATGAGTCAATGACTTCTGGTGATCTTGAGGGGAATCCATCTAAAAATCCCCCTCATTTCCTAGATGAGACGAGATACTTTAACAGGTGGTTGTGGAAAGTTTGTCTTACCACAGAGAACACATGATGACTGAAGTGATTGAGAAGTGTAATGGGTGTAGTGCGACGCGACGACATACCGGTCTGTGATTTCTATATCGAGACAGAACCGCCTGTCCAGCATGTCTGTGGTTTTGCGGACACAAGACTTAAGGGTGACCGACTCAGTCTCGCCCTGAGGGAGAGAATCACTGTTCAGAGAGCCTGTTCTGATGGCAAGAAAGAGAGTTGTTCCTCATAAAATGACTACAGTCTGCACTTTTAATGCGGGTTTCAATGGTAATTATCGATTTGACAAATTATGACTTCATAGATGTATTTGAATAGGGATGGATACACACATTGAATAATCAGTCAATTGATGTGATACTTTGACCACACTCTGTATAGCTTCCAAAACCTGTCTTTGATTGTATGGGTCACGACTCACCATCTTTCCTCCTGACCTGTGGTCAAAGGTGACCATGTGTAGGATTTTCTGTTCCTTCACAAACGTACAGTAACGCTTCACCCAACTGGAACCAAAAGGAGGGGGCCCTGGGGACGAGAACACACATTTCATTGGAACACAACCAGTTGAAAACTGCCCTCCCCTCTTGGACACACGAGTCATTCCTCTATCCTTACGTTTCTCCTGGACGTAGAGGTATCCTTCGCTGCTGATGGGGCTGGTCTGTCTGTACTCCTGGGGAACCTCCCTTATCCTCTTCATCAGTTCAAACACCTCCACCCGGGTGCCCTCAAACCGACTCCGTGTCTATATGGGGGGGGGGGTCTTGTTACTATCGGGTCAAGCGGCAAAGCAACTTCTCTCCAAACTGATGATGAACCCCAACCTTGTCTACTCCCCTAATCTTAAACTTAACCCTAACCTTAAATTAAGGTTAATTGTTTTTCTTTTGTCAAGTTTCACAATGTAGTACATTGACTACATGGAGACACCCAAGGAAGGAAGACACCCCTTGTGACCCTAGCTAAAATAGTCATGCAGGGGTCAATCACACAATGCAAAGCCACTGGAAAATAAAATCTGCAGATCTCCCATTGGAGTGTGAGTGAAAGTGAAAGCTTGGGGTCAAAGAACATAATCAAAACACTAAGACTAACCAAACACCATTAACAATAGTGTGAGTGAGTCAAAAGGAAAAAAAACCTCAAGTACCTAGGGAAAGTCCCACTAGAAGCAGATCAACGTTATAGATATATGAGCAAACGTTCAAATGTAGGATATGTATAACATGGGGTGTATGTACAGTTTTTGTGATGAGTGTGTAATCTATAGTATTTAGAGCAATACTCTGTGTACATGTCCCTCTAGGACAAAAACTGATTATAATTCTAAAATTGATGGAAATGATCACCTCATTTAAAATGTTTGTCATTTAGCAGATACTTATATCAGGAACAATTAAGGTGACATGCTCTGCTCACAGACAAATGCCACATACCTACCTATATTTACACAACTTGGTACAAGGATGTCAGTATACTGTATGAGACTGGTTAAAAATGTAATCCTTAATGGTTAAAAAAAACATGTAAGACTGGGCTATTACGACAAAAGTTAGTGCAAAACACCCCTCCCACCAGACATCATTGCATGCTCGATAGAATAGCCGAATCTGCACTGCAGAAATGTTGACTAAAAACAACAAAGGTTCTGGGGGAGACAGTGGCGCTGTTTCCCCTTATGGGGGATTCAATCTTTAAATAGAAATCTAATAAGACCTGGATGATGACTAAGGTCTCACATTTTGTATATTGATCTGTAAGGCTTTCTTGTAGTGGTTAAAGTCATTGGCCAGCTCAAATCCCTGGTGGTAGAATGTGAACACTGTCTGAAAGAACGCCAGCATCTGGGGAGAGAAAGAACATGGGACACGAGTGTATAAATTACATTTATTTTAATGCATTATAACCTGGGGCCGTCAACACTTTTCACATTGTTTCTCAGGTTTACAGGGAATGAAGACTTTCATCTTATTTTTCACACTCACTTTCAGGGCTGGTTTATAAACACACTTCATTTGACTGCTCGGGAACCTATATAAAACACTAACTGTAGTGTACACTACTTTATGGAGCACCAAGTTAATGAGCACTGTAAAAGAGAACTGCTGACCAGGCTAGACAAGTACTAAAGGTGCATTCGCCAGCAGTTCATTCACTCATTGGCTCCAAATTTCATGATGCAAAACTTGTCATACTGGCTGTGTTTCTGCCTGCTTGAACGCTGAACAGCTTTTTAAAAATCACTCAGATATACAAATACAATGTAACAATAAAATAAAATGGGTGAATATTTCCTTTAAGGCACATTGGGAGTACAACATAGACAGAGTGTACAAAACATGAAGAACATGACAGACTGACCAGGTGAACCTATGATCCCTTAGAGGTCACAAGTTAGATCCACTTTAAAATCAGTGCAGATGAAGATCCGGGGACTGATTAAAGGCTCGAGACATGGATTGTGTATGTGTGCAATTCAGAGGGTGAATGGGCAAGAGAAAAGACTGAAGTGCCTTTGAATGGGGTCTGGCTGTAGTTTGTGTCGAACTAAAACGCTAGCGCATTTCACACGCTCAACAGTTTCCTGTGTGTATCAACAATGGTCCACCACCCAAAGGACATCCAGCCAGCTTGACAACTGTGGGTTGTGCAAACAATATTAGGAAGGAGTTAATGTTTTGTCCACCTGGTGTAGAGTGTATGATTATGTATTTTCTAACACTCACTGGCTCCACACAGTCAAACTTCTTCCTCTCCTGGATCTCCTGCAGTTTGCACACGTAGTCCAGAGACTCCTCCTGGAAGTGCTGTCTAATGGTCTCCACCTGGCTGTCCGCCTGCACAACAGAGGACAGAGAGAAAGCGAGAAAATGTCTGCGTTATTATACAGTACAGTCAGGTGTACACAGAGAGATAGAGAACACAGCCTAGCTTCAGCTGTACTGGATTCCCAGACAGACCGAGAAAGTATGAGCTATGAGAAAGTCTGAAGGGCTAAGACACTGATGACATGTGGTGTATGACAGCCCCCCCCCCCTCAAAAAAAAAGTGACCAATCAACTGGCGAGTATCGTTTGGTCGACTAATAAGCTAATTGATTAGGCTATATGGTTTGTTGACTGGATCTTCACAACATCCCAGTATTCAATGTTATTTACCCCTTTATTGTAGGATGTTCAATATGTTATTGTATTCAATCCAGTGCATCAGTTTCCATTAGCGGCTGGTAGTTTTTCCCCTGAGTGCCATAGGTCGGGCCTGTGCTTCGGGCCTGTGCTTCGGGCCCGTCACATGACAAGTGTACAGTATGACATCAGATTAGTTGAGTTTAGACTGTGCCTCGCGGCTATGGACACACACATACACACATTCTACTGTGCCCTGATTACAATCTCTGTTCCAAACACAGAACCCTGGGGTCTGTTCAGGAGGGTATCACAACACAGAAATGTAATGCATATAACAGATTGGCTCTCAGGTATAATTTGGAATCGTGTCAGCTCTCTTCACATTTCTAGCTGAAATGTTCAGAAAGTTTAATCTCATTGAATATACCACAAGAGTCAGTGAGGGAACAGAACAGTTCCCACAAGGGAAATCTATAGGATACAAAATCATTTGTGAAGGGAAGTTTAGGTTATATTACATAGACATGCAGTCTGGTACTAGATTGTGTAAGGTACTATATGGTAAGTTTAGTATACCCGTACAAAGGATAGCTCCACAAGCCTTCACAGTGAAATGCATATAAACTACAATGATAACCAAAAAGGTTTGTTTTTCCATTACCAACCCCAATATAATCCACACTAGGTCTGTAAAGCTTGATACTGTATCTGCAATCTCAGGGTGTCTTGAGGCGCTCCAAAAGCTACTGCCTCAGAGGTACGACCTTAGTGGCTAGTATAGAAACACTGAACATGACTTCCCTTTCAGAGCAGGAAAAAGAAACTCATCCGTACTCTAACCCTAGGCCTGTGGACACTCACACCGCTCCACACACTTCAGCGCTACAGATGAGACAAGATGTCACCCTATCCCCTACCGTGTATAGGTCTCTGGTCAAAAGTAGTGCGTTATACAGGGAATAGGGTGCTATTTGAGAAACATCCCATGGGTCAGGATTTAGGAACTTCTCCGTAAGCAAATATTCTTTCCAGCCATTTTGGGGTTGGGAAGATGTTAAGGCCCGTCTTTTTGGCCCGTTTTCCATTTTCCGTCAATATACGCACGAGAGTGAGGGTAAAAGTATTAAACAAAGTACCTCCTGTAGCTGCGGTTCCTTCTTCTTTGCTGACATGTTCAAAAGCTTTTCCAAGGAGCTGTAGTACTTCTCAGTTTCCTTCTCATACTTCTTCCTTTCCGCCTTAAAAGGGCATAGCATAGAGGAACAGATTGAGAAAGAGCGTGGTAAGAGATGAGAGAAGTGAGCAGGACAAACGTCATCTTAATATTGCATTAGTTTCACTGACCAAAGGAATGTTCAGAACATGATATCAAGAGGTACACATTACAATTAAAAGGGGATTTTGATAAAAGATACTGTCTAATACCCTTTTCACATTACTGTGCTGACCCAAAACGTACTTATCTGGCTCTGATATTTTCATTTCACATTTCTCTTTCAAGCTTGGTTTCTGCAACTATGGTGGATGCACAACCAGGCCAGGGCAGTACAGCTTGGTTTCTGCAACTATGGGGATGCACAACCAGGCCAGGGCAGTACAGCTTGGTTTCTGCAACTATGGGGATGCACAACCAGGCCAGGGCAGTACAGCTTGGTTTCTGCAACTATGGGGATACACAACCAGGCCAGGGCAGTACAGCTTGGTTTGGCTCAGTGTTGAGAAAAGGGTATTACTTTATAGCACACAGGATTGTGCTTGTATGAGCTCATTAACAAGTAGACTGAATTAAGCAGTGGCATATGATAGAGTACCTTGGCTGAGCCCAGTTGCTCTTTTCTGAACTTCTCCAGCGGTTTCATTAGCGTTTCTGTAATATTCCTCATCTGAGAGAGCAAGAGATGATAAGACATGACCATATTAGGACATTCCACAAAAGTGTTTCATTTATTCACAGGTAGTGTGTTACGCTGGACTTATACTCTACTAGGCATTCTATGTAGATGCTCCACAAGCTCATGGAGATTTCAGTGCATGCCAGAATTTCTATCATTACGGAAGAATCAGTGACGTATTGCCAAGACGACCGTTTGAGTGTAAACCCAGCCTAAGAGGCGGCAGGTAGCCCAGCAGTTAGTGAAAAAGGACAAATAGGCACCGTCCGATTTGACATAACATTCCAATGGAAAGCCAAAGGTCACAATACTTGCAGAGGGTTAATGACAGCATAAAGTCAGTGAAAGTTGCCTGTTGTTGTATATCTTTTTACAAGCATCCACAACACATTCAAGTACACTAGTCCCACAGCCACATGACAGCTGGAAATCAACAGCGCTGTCCTATTGATCACTCGCCCTGCCATATCTCCCCCTCTCTGAATCATACCTACCTCCCTCTCTGCTAAAGGTCCTGTTGCTGGGGGTCATGACCATGTAAAAGGACCCATGAGCACCAACATGTGAAGCTCAAAGGAACATGTCAAATTTGGTGTCAAATCAAAAGCTAGAGTTCTATATTTTTTGTTGTTGAAATCAAGGCATATATACTTTGTCAACCATTTTCCCATCCAAAGAATTGATTAAGCAAAGGGTTTTGATTTCTGGTTTTCTTAAGGTATTAGAAATACATAAAAACAGTATAATGTTGAATTAAAGTAAAGACCCCTGCCATCTAATATCAATACATATTTTGGAGAAAGAACTCTGCCTTCTGTAAGTTTAAGAAACTTTGCCTCTCATATCTTTCAAATTTCTCTCCCTCAAGGATCAGAAGTCAAGGTAGGCCTATCAATTGTTTATGAAATATGAGCAATAACTATAATTGAATTGGCACAAATGGAAAATCATAGTAGTCACTAATCAGAGTTGGGTTCAGAAGTGTGGACAGCACAGTAGAGTACAGTACACTGCAGAGAACAAGAGTTGAACACACTATAATGTACACTACTCACTGAACTCTATGGAGGGTAAACACATTAGGAACACGTTCCTAATATTGAAATGCACCTTTTTTTTCACTCAGAACAGCCTCAATTCATTGGGGCATGGACTCTACAAGGTGTCCAAAGCGTTCAACAGGGATGCTGGCCCATGTTGACAACAATGCTTCTTGCAGTTGTCTCAAGTTGGTTGGTGGACCATTTTTGATACACACGGGAAACTGTTGAGCGTTATAAAAATAACAGCAGCGTTGCTGTTCTTGACGAACTGGTGCGCCTGTCACCAACTGCCATTTCCAGTTCAAAGGCACTTAAATATTTTGTCTTGCCCATTCACCCTCTGAATTGCACACACACAATCCATCTCTCAAGTAGTCTCTTTAATCCATCTCCTCCACTTTATCTACACGAGAAGTCGACAGATGATTTTTCAACGTCAATACAGATTATTGGAGGACCAAAAAAGCCAACGCCGATTAAAAAAAGTAAAAAAAAGCCGATTTTTACTTATTTATAATAATGACAATTACAACCATACTGAATGAACACTTATTTTAACTTAATATAATACTTCAATAAAATCAATTTAGCCTCAAGTACATAATGAAACATGTTCAATTTGGTTTAAATAATGCAAAATCCAAGTTGGAGAAGAAAGTAAAAGTGCAATATGTGCCATGTAAGAAAGCTAACGTTTCAGTTCCTTGCTCAGAACATATAAAAGCTGGTGGTTCCTTTTAACATGAGTCTTCAATATTCCCAGGTAACTTGTTTTAGGTTGTAGTTATTATTGGAATTACAGGACTATTTCCCTCTATACCATTTGTATTTCATTAACCTTTGACTATTGGATGTTCTTATAGGCACTTTAATATTGCCAGTGTAACAGTATAGCTTCCGTCCCTTTCCTTGCTCCTCCCTGGGCTCGAATCATCAACACAATGACAACAGCCATCATTGAAGCAGCGTCACCCATGCAGAGCAAGGGGAACAACTACAAGAAGGCTCAGAGCGAGTGACGATTGAGACGCTACTAGCGTGTGCCAACTAGCTAACCTTTTCACTTTGGTTACACCAGCCTCATCTCGGGAGTTAATAGGCTTGAAGTCATAAACAGCGCAATGCTTGACGCACAACGAAGAGCTGCTGGCAAAATGCACGAAAGTGCTGTTTGAATTCATGTTTACACGCCTACCACCGCTCAGTCAGATACTTGTATGCTACGTCAGATTATATGCAACGCAGGACATGCTAGTTAATATCTAGTAATATCAACCATGTGTAGGTAACTAGTGATTATGATTGATTGTTTTTTATAAGATAAGTTTAATGCTAGCTAGCAACTTACCTTACTGCATTCGCGTAACAGGCAATCTCCTTGTGGAGTGCAACGAGAGAGGGGCAAGTCGTTATTGCGTTGGACTAGTTAATTGTAAGTTTGCAAGATTGGATCCCCCGAGCTGACAGTGAAAATCAGTCGTTCTGCCCCTGAATAAGGCAGTTAACCTACCGTTCCTAGGCCGTCATTGGAAATAAGAATGTGTTCTTTAACCGACTTGCCTAGTTAAATAAAGAACACAAATAAAATAGGCAAATCTGCGCCCAAAAATACAGATTTCCGATTGTTATGGAAACTTTGAAATCGGCCCTATTAAATAGGCCATTCTGATTAATCGGTCGACCTCTACACGAATTGATATTTTGACCAATCACAGATGTTTTTGCATCAAAGCTGACCTGATTGGTCAAAAGACCAATTAGTGAAGAAAATGTCAGAATTGGGATGCCTCTAAATGCAGCCAGACATCTAAGATGGGTTCAGATTTGATCTTGTTTGGGGGCAGAGCTCATTAAAATAATAGCCAGCGTGTAGAATAGGATATTGCATATTTATACATTTCTGTACCTAGTTAGGATACATCACCATGAAGAGAATAACATTCATATCCATAGTTCATTTCTGGGTAGTACAGCTCAGGGACCCATGACAAAATTCAGTTTCCGCAATTCCACTTACTGTAGTTCAATAACCAAAAGAGATTCTCAAAGTCAATGTGTCATGTCATAGCTGACACTATTTTTGCAAACATCATTGAATCTTAATTCGGAGCAGCTATTTAAGAGTTTTGGGAAACCGTGGACCCAAACATTGCATCTGCAGTTTTTCCAGTAAATGTGTTTTTGTAAAATGTTCAGTGTATATTGTTAAAAGTAGTACTTGTGAATAGAGTTATGGTTTGTTAAACTTTGAAATCAAGTTTGGCATACATTTTAAGTGAAAAATCGGAGTCTCGGCGCAAGTCCGTTACCGTGGAATTGCCCTGGGTTGATAGACAGGAAGGCTACTACTCTGCAGGCTACTATCCAGGTCTGTACCCAAACAATTAGAAATTCTACTTTAAAAAATTCGCCTCTCATCGTTGCCGCTTGCGATAGACCACCCTCTTCCCCCAGCTGTGCTCTGGACACCGTATGTGAACTGCTTGCCCCCGTGATATCAAACTTTTCAGGGAAGTTAGGAACAATATACACAGGCAGTTAGAAAAGCCAAGGCTAGCTTTTTCAAGCTGAAATTTGCTTCCTGAAACACAAAAACTCAAAAAGGACACTAAAGTCCATGGAGAATAAGAGCACCTCCTCCCAGCTGCCCACTGCACTGAGGATAGGAAATTCTGTCACCACTGATGAATCCACTATAATTGAGAACTTCAATAAGCATTTTTCTACGGCTGGCCATGCTTTCCAACTGGCTACCCCTACCCCGGTGGTCAACAGCACTGCACCCCCCCACAGCAAATCGCCCAAGCCTTCCCCATTTCTACGAAATCCAGTCAGCTGATGCTCTGAAAGAGCTGCAAAATCTGGACCACTACAAAAATCAACCAGGCTAGACAATCCGGACCCTTTCTTTCTAAAATGATCTGCCGAAATTACTGTAACCCCTATTACTAGTCTGTTCAACGTCTTTCGTGCCGTCCGAGATTCCCAAAGATTGGAAAGCAGCCGGTCAGGGGGGGGGGCGACAACGACACACACTCAAACTGCTACAGACCTATATCCATCCTACCCTGCCCTTCTAAAGGTCTTTGGAGGGCCTGTTGTCCGGGCCTCTGGCAGTCTACGGGGGGTGCCACAGGGTTCAATTCTTGGGCCGACTCTTCTCTGTATACATCAATGTCGTCGCTCTTGCTGCTGGTGAGTCTCTGATCCACCTCTACGCAGACGACACCATTCTGTATTCTTTTGGCCCTTCTTTGGACATTGTGTTAACTACCCTCCAGATGAGCTTCAATGCCATACAACTCTCCTTCCGTGGCCCCCAACTGCTCTTAAATACAAGTAAAACTAAATGCATGCTCTTCAATCAATCGCTGCCTGCACCTGCACACCCGTCCAGCATCACTACTCTGGACGGTTCTGACTTAGGTATTTGTAGTTGTCCTCATATTCTAGGTGTCTGGTTAGACTGTAAACTCTCCTTCCAGACTCACATTAAGCATCTCCAATCCAAAATTATATCTAGAATTGGCTTCCTATTTGGCAACAAAGCATCCTTCACCCATGCTGCCAAACATACCCTCGTAAAACTGACCATCCTACAGATGCTTGACTTCAGCGATGTCATTTACAAAATAGCCTCCAATACCCTACTCAACAAATTGGATGCAGTCCATCACAGTGCCATCCGTTTTGTCACCAAAGCCCCATATATTACCCACCACTGTGACCTGTACACTCTTGTCGACAAAGCCACTAGTTCCTGGTCATCTACAAGACCCTGCTAGGTAAAGTCCCCCCTTATCTCAGTTCGCTGGTCACCATAGCAGCACCCACCCGTAGCACACGCTCCAGCAGGTATAGCTCACTGGTCACCCCCAAAGCCAATTCCTCCTTTGGCCACCTCTCCTTCCAGTTCTCTGCTGCCAATGAATTGGAACGAACTACAAAAATCTCTGAAACTGGAGACACTTATCTCCCTCACTAGCTTTAAGCACCAGCTGTCAGAGCAGCTTACAGATCACTGCACATAGCCCAAACTACTACCTCATCCCCTACTGTATTCATCTTGCTCCTTTGCATCCCACTATTTCTACTTTGCACATTAATCTACTGCAAATCTACTATTCCAGTGTTTTAATTGCTATATTGTATCTACTTTGCCACCATGGCCTATTTATTGTCCTACCTCCCTTATCTCACTTCATTTGTTTACATTGTATATACACTTTTTCTACTGTATTATTGACTGTTTGTTTACTCCATGTGTAACTCTGTCGAACTGCTTTGCTTCATCTTGGCCAGGTCGCAGTTGTAAATGAGAACTTGTTCTCAACTAATACAATAAATAATAAAATAAAGGTGAAATAAATGTATTTTTAAAAATAAATAAATTCCAGGACATGTTTGAGCCTGCCTGCCCACCCCACAGTCCTCTGCTGTGAGCTGCGTTGTCATCCCATACTGCTATGCGATGCTGGGGCTGAACCAGGCCCTGGTAGAGATGGTTACATACACCGATAGACCCCATCTACAGCGCAAATACAGTACATAACAGGCATTGTAAACAACCTATTCTGATTGCAAGGGGTCAGGGAAGTAAAACAATAGTATTGAATGGTTTTTCAAAATGCCATACTGTATCTTGCTACCATATTTTAAGGGTCGCAAACATTGCATCGAAGCTGGATCTCCCATTCGTCTACTGATTGTTCAGCGTGCTGTTGCGCGACTCTACAAGTAAAATCGGTTTGCACTAGGTCCGCAAGTACTCACGGCAGGCAAACACTATTGGTGTGTACGAGCTCTTAGAACTCCCAGAACAAGCCATAGGCTGCATTACAGGAGAATATGAATAACACTACATTATCTATGTTGCATGAGTCACCAAGAGACCACAAGATGTAGCCTAGCCCTTGATTAAAATGTTGAGTCAGCAAAACCTACAGTAAATAGAGGTATGGAGGAATAGGGACAATAGAGCCAGGAGCCTTGAGGGATATTAATCTGTGAAACGGAGACGCCCATCTGTTGACACACAAACACCGTGACTCAACGAGAGAGGCTGGGTTGGTTGCAAACTCCAGGGTTACCCTAGGTTGCATCCCAAATGGCACTCTATTCCCTATGTGGTGCACTACTGTTGACCAGAGAAGGAATAGGGTGCCATTTAGGACACAGACCCAGTCTTTTCTGCATGGGTAGAAAACACTAACAGGCTACATTTACAACATTCACTTCAGCTGTAACTTCCTCTATAAATTATAGCAGATGTAACTGAACTTTAACATGTGTCACTGTAGTGTACTAGTATAGCACTACACATCAGTGAGTGTTGAATGACTCCATTGACTCTGGTATGTCATGTCTTCTGGAGGTTGTGTTTAATGGTTCTGTCCCACCGCCTCCAGGGGAGAGGTGGGGATAGCACACACAGTGACCCTTAGACAGGTGCATTGAAGGTGACTCTGACTCCTCTCCTCTGGGTCATGTTCATTAGACACCAATCATACAAAAACAGACAGCAGGGACTACCCAGACTTGTCTAATAACAAACAAATGGTTTTCTATTCCAATAAGTTTTGCTACAGTGTGCCCTAATGAACATGGTGTTACAACACCGAGGCATCGCTCAACTCTCCACCCACCAAGGAACTGTAATTTACTCACACACAGAGCAGACTTTAGTTAGACACAAACAGAGAGCGGTATTTCCCCTGGCTTTTAAAGCAGGTCTCAACTAGTTACTGCTTACCATCAGCTCTCTTTGGTCTTCCAGGTTCTTAAGGAAGTTGGAGAACTCCTGCAAGGATTCATCTGCAAGACAGAGAAACACACTTTAATAATGGAACACTAGTCACTTTAATAATGTTTACATACAGCTTCACTCATCTCATGCATGTACTGTATTCTATTCTACTGTATTTGAGTCAATGCCACTCCGAGATTGCTCGTCCTAATGTTTATACATTTCTTAATTACACTATTTTAGATGCGTATTGTTTTTAGATACTACTGCACTGTTGGAGCTAGGAACACAAGCATTTCGCTACACCTGACATAACATCTGCTAAATATGTGTGTGTAGTATCACACACACACTCCCCTCAAACAGGAGGCGAGACAGGACACACACCAACATAAGACCACAGAGAAAAAGAGACATAAGTACTGGTGTTTCCATCTCTAAAGAAGCCAAGGGTTTGGGAAATTACACATGCAAGCACTTCATTTGGTGGTAGACAGAACCAAAAACAAAGGTTCTCAGTCTGTGGTTACGCTGGCAGAACCACCCAGCTGTAGGTCGTAACAGCACCACACTCACCAATACACCTCTCATCGTCGGTCTTCGCGTCGCCGATGTACTCAAACTGGAATTCTCCCAGGGACTGGGCAAACTTGCGCTGGGCCAACGCAAGCTCTGAAAACAAAACAAAAAAATATTTTCAAAAATAACCCTATGGGATTGATGTGATTTCGGATGAGACTTTCCCCTTGACCATATTTTGACATCAAATGCACTGCGGTCACACGTGCTTCCTATTTATAGGCTTGTATCAATGTGTTTTAAAAAAATAAAATAATTAGTGGATATACTAGCTTGATAGATATTAAATCACATTTGAGTTGGCCCAAAGCACAAATACCAAAGACTGAAAATAAAACAAAAAACAGAAGTCATTTATTCAAGGCCTGGCTGACATGCAGGCAGTAAGGCGCCTTCTGTAACCCAGTGGTTAACCCACTCTGCATACATCCTGTTGCCTCTGCTGTCAGACTGTAGCATCCTGTCCCTGTATAGGTTATGAAGAGACAATGCCTACTGGTCCATTGATGGTGACCGGCGTTTACATTTGAGCAATGCATTAAACATATGACCCTATGGAAATTAGCCTTATAGGCCTGGTTTATCTATGGGGGTGTGGTGGGTAATGCCTCAAGGGTTAATAATGAGCCAACTGATTTACAAACATACATATTAGCCTACATAGGCTAACCTTTGATCTTGACCTGCTTGTTGTATAAGAAAACTGTATTAATAACATGTATTTTTTAGGATCATCGTTTAGGCTATCATCGTTTAGGCTAAACAACAACCACATTCGGTGTAGCCTAGCCTGGAACCCACACGGTGCACCATAGTGAACTTTGGAGCATTTGTTTTCCAGGCATGTTGAGCCCGCTCTGTTGTTTTCTAAACAGACAGATATTCCCAGCGGTGTGGATCTCAGACTGATGACAGTCCCATAAGGACAGCATGGGAGAATGTAGCAGGGTATTTTTAAAGACTGGAGCTATGACTGGTATCCAGAGGAGCAGTATCATTAGCTTTAGCAGCTGGCTGGGGCTCCCACTCCCCTCAGCTGGGAGTTTTGAATACAGCTGGGAGTTTTGAATACAGTGAGAATCTGATAGCTATGATGGGCTTGTTGACAATGGAGGTAGGAAGCCTGTGTTTTTATTTTAACAGTTATTACCAGCAGGTTAGCATTTTTGTCATGAACCGGAAGCCAGCCGCAACTGATGACCGAAGTCAGCTTGCAAGCGCCGGTTGGCTACAAGAAGTCGCTAGAGCGAACCCCAGGCTGTAGTGGCGCCTCAGCACAGCGATTCAGTACCTTCCGACTGCTGCGCCACTCGGGAGGGCCTTTTACATAACATTTGCTATTGTAAAAATGTGACTTTGCAGCTGGCATAAGAGGAAATGGCTCAGTCCTGCCTCCAGGACAAGACTCTTGACAATAAACCTGCATATTGCCATCTTATGCACAACATCTAAAATGTGTGACAAAAGTATTCACGCAATACTGGGGCCTATTGATTACGTTAACATCTACAAATTGTAAGTCAATCTTT
Organism: Oncorhynchus gorbuscha; assembly: GCF_021184085.1. Taxonomy (NCBI): domain Eukaryota; kingdom Metazoa; phylum Chordata; class Actinopteri; order Salmoniformes; family Salmonidae; genus Oncorhynchus; species Oncorhynchus gorbuscha. Next base: position 56,521,190 of record NC_060189.1, read on the forward strand.
AAACAGATGTTGAGAGAATTGCCACATTAAACAAGTCGCATTCTATCAACCTCATCACGTGAGCCATGTCAACCAATTCCTCTACAGCAATAACCCTGCCAATTAAGCGGTTGCTAACACCCACAATTATCACGCCCCCCAAAAATATTAACTTTGTCACTCAGTGCATGCGGATTATAACGACGAGACCCAAAGCTTAATCACGTGACTTCTGCACAACGACTGGTATAAAGTGCCTACCCCTAACATCTGCCTGACTGATCCCAAGCCTGTATTTCTTTCAATGTTTCAATCAATTCCCCAAACTGATCTGAGCTGTGTGGACCTTAGACACAAGGAAATCGACGTAGGCTGGCTAACCCACTATGATTGGGCTTGTTCAACATTAAAACTGCTGACTGACCTACAAATCTTGCATACACATATGTAGATCAGTCAGGCAGTCAATTTACCCACAATGCATCATGGATTTGATACTCTTGAACACAGCCACAATCTGAAACCCCACCTTCTCAGTTCACTCGTAATTTGTAAATACATTTACACACATTTGGAAACCATTTTTACGTAGTACTAAGACCTTGGTACGTTTGTCGTCCAAGTTACTACAGGAAACACTGTTGCATTCTGCTCTACAGCAGCATTGTTTACAAGTGCTTGCTCTGAGTTAGGCCTGCTTTATATAGCACCTGCAGGAAGCTAGCCTTTCCTTTTTTTAAACTTTTTTTTTTACTGGTGAGGGAATGTAATGGTCGTTCTTAGAAAAGTTCAGCAGCGATGACGGCCCATTAAAATATGCAGAAAGTAAAGTACAAGCCAATGCACTCAGCTGCTATCAAACCATGACAGATTAGCAATAGGCCAGGGGTCTTCAACATTCTTGCCCACGGACCCCCTCCGTGCAAACCAGCGACCCCCATTTAAATCACGTCGTCTTATCAATATCAGGTGAATGATCATGGCAAGGAGAAGTAATCAACATTTTAAAGTGAGTAGATTTAGTAGAGTTTCATTATAACTAGAAGAGTAAACTAACGGGCTAATAGCTAGAAGGGTAACGCCAAACACATTTTCGCTAAGAGCCATGTGTTGGCAAAAATGTCCAATTTAACAAAGCTTACCAGCAGCCAGTGGCACTTGCTACACTGGTATCCTATTTGCGGGTGCTTATTCAAAGCCTATGTCATACTCCAGCAAGTGTAATTGGCTCCAATGAGTAATTTTCTCAATATTAAAAAAATAAAAAAAAATGCCACTTATATTAGCAGTACCCCCGGTTGAATACGCGCAAGTATAGTTTTCCTTCACGGAAAATAGCTTCATTTACATCAGATGACAGATGTGCAAAGCTATTTGGCTGGTAGCCACAAGTAAATGAGCTTATAATGAAAAGGGTATTTTTTAGTTAACTAGGTAAGTCAGTTAAAAAAATAAAATTAAAAAAATAAAAACTTAACAATGACAGCCTACCCCGGCCAAACCCTAACGACGCTGGGCCAATTGTGCTGTGCACTGCCCTATGGGACTCCCAAACACGGCCAGTTGTGATAGCCTGGAATCGAACCAGGGTCTGTAGTGACGCTTCTAGCACTGAGATGCAGTGCCTTAGACCTCTGTCACTCGGGAACCCAATAAAAAGCATTTAACATGCGTTTACAAAACGCAGCAAGATACTTACTGGTCAGTCCCTGTATTGGAGACCAGATGCTGCTGGAAGTGGTGTTGGAGGGAACAGGAGGCGGCACCCTCTGGACAAAAAAAATATCCCAATGCCCCAGGGCACTGTGTAGGGTGCAGTCTTTCAGATGGGACGTTAAAACGGGTGTCCTGACTCTAGTCATTAAAGATTCCATGGCACTTATTGTAAGAGTAGGGGTGTTAACCCTGGTGTCCTGGCTAAATTCCCAATCTAGCCCCCCCCCCTCTCCCCTGTAACTATTCCCCAGGTCGTTGCTGTAAATGAGAACGTGTTCAGTCAACTTACCTGGTAAAATAACGGATAACTTAAAAACGATAGAGTTTAATCTTTTTTTTCTGGCAAAAAAAATATTCTGCATCAACGCGACCAAAGTTTAACTTGCTAGTTAATCTTAGTGAGTGGCGCAATTAATAAGGTGACAGGACATCCTATTGTGTTAGCTTTGACATGTTTGAGAAGTCAAAGCCCTTTGGATGGATTATTTGTACAGCTACAAAAGCTGAAGAACATGCGCACATCCAGGTACTTAACGCAAGTGCTGGAGTTGTAGGCAAACTCATCAAAAACAGGAAGGACATCAGGAAGCACTGGTATATTATTGATACTGACCCACAATTGAAACCCATTTTTAAATATGCCCCACATATGGTTTTTAAAAGACCCCCAAACAAGAGAGTGGTTAAATCTGATTACCCACCAGAGAAAAAGGGAACTTTTTTGGACAAAGTTCCAGAGGGTAACAACAAAATGTGGCCAATGAGCTCAATGCAGCTTCACGTACAAATGCAACTCATTTACCCACCTTGCACAGGACAAAGATTAAAGATCAAGGGCCTGATTACCTTCATGTCCACCAATGTTATTTACATGCTGAAATGTCCCTGTGGTCCGTCTTACATAGGGAAAGCCCATAGAAGCCGTAAGAGACGGCTCAGTGTGCACCCCAGCAATATACGGCCAGGTGAGACAAAAATAATAATATATATATTAGTTACTGCTCATTTTATACAAGCTGGACATCCTATAGTTCTCTGAGATATATTGGAATATAAATGGTCACGATGTCATGCAGGGGAGGGGACATTGAGAGGAAACTTCTTCAAAAGGGAATCATTCTGGAGTCACAGTACCCGTCTCCTCATGGCCTTAACAAGGAGCTAGACTTGAAAATGTTTTTATAGTTTCAATGTCTAAATTGGGGGGGGGGGGGGAATCCTAATTTAATATAGTGTATGTATATTACTGTAAATATAGATTACATTCCCTGTGTATGATCATATATTTTGATACATTGAATGTTAATATTGCGAAACACACACACACACACACACACATATATATTTTTTAAACCTCCTGCTTCAGGAAGTGATGTCACGTTGCTTGAGCCATTATTGTTATTTAGACAAGCATGCTTCAAAACTGTTCATTTGCATAATGTGCATCGTTCACATTCGCTAGTAATATGTTCAAACTCACCATTATTGACTTTCCCCCAGAATTCAACCATGCTACGAATTCTTTATTATTACGCCATATTGGAGTATAATGGCATTTAAAATTATATCTCATATGCTTCTTGATATGGCCCAACCATAATTTCCACTGAACATTTCACAAAAACACATTTACTTTAAGAACAGCGCAGATGCAAAATTTGGTAACAGAATGACTGTTTTGTGCCATCAGTAACCAAACTTTGCATCTGCACTGTTCTTAAAGTACATGTGTTTTTGAAAGTTTTAGTGGAAATTGACAAGTAATCCTTGTGCATAGAGTTGTACAGTTTGTTTAATTTTGCAATTGCTGGTTTTTGTTTTGACATACATTTTAAAGTGAAAAAAATACAAAAAACAATTCAAATATCTCACCTAGACTGACCTAAGTCAAATCCTTAGAGACATCTCAAGTTGGACCCAATCCATGCCTTGCTTTGACAGAAACTTGAGTAGAGAAACATAATGGGATGGTTAGGCCCACTCAGAAGCACCTAGACACTAGCCTGCTATGCCAAAGGTCCTCTAATTCCCTTACTGGTGGTGTTCATTCCAGTGTTTAACCACTGATGTGGGGTCAGAAGGAATGTGACAGACATCCCAAAATACTGCCTCTGATGGAGTAATATTTAGTCACAGCCCATCTTGGGGTGGGTGACTACAACTAGGCTAAATTACACAGGGGGTGGGAGAAGAGACCACCTCTCACACAAACATGATGGCATGTAAGCCGCAGCAGTGCGCTTCCTTCCTCAGACGGGCTGACTGATACAAGGCTCAACGAGAGCTCTGACCACAGATTTTTGCAGCCTTGTGCTTGACTACTAAAAACACACCAGGGCACAGGTTGAGCATCGGTTGCAGACAAAAACCCACCAACCAAGAAAGACACTTGTAGTTTAATCTCAAAAAAAGTTACGATTCGTTAAGATTAAATAACAATAAGATAAATAACAAATCAGTTGCTGAACCTATACGCCATAAGCAAAAGGATTAGGCATTACTGCAGTAATGTTAAAGCTAGTCATGTTATTGCCCTGTCATGTCAGTTGTTGAGATCTGGAGTAAGTCTCCTGTACACCGTGAACATCACCTTCTAGCAGACTTCTACACAGACTAAGTCGACCATCCAGTAGACTGGTATTCCCAGTGATGTACATATGAACCGTGGTAGTAAAGTATGGGTTAATAGCCTCGATGCAGTGTTGTCAAAACAGAGGTATAGCCAGGCCAACAAGTCAGACAGGTCATTATTTTGTTAGCAAACATACACTGCTGAACATAGCAATTAGCTTTCTATCGACTGTGGAACTCGAGTGAGTCCAAAACACTTAGGAGGGATCCAGACCTCTGAATCTGGCCAGTCCTTCCGCTCTCACTCTCATTGAGCTGAATTACCACCTAGTAAATCAGGTTCCCACTGATTAAGAGACTGATTGGTTTGACCAGCTTTCATCTTCAGTCACTCCCAGCGAGGACATTCCATCCAGATAGCCTAACTAACCTATTGCTAGACCAGTCTGCCAGTACCACAGCGGGCATCAGTGCTGTGGCTGTCTGTTGCGCAGGCTGATCCATAATTCACAACAAGCAGAGACAGTGTTTGTCTCAGCGCCAGGGATATGTGAAGAGCTATTCTACCTAACAGAGCCACAGTGTCTCATTACCTTTTGACATATGCAATAGACACACCTCATTACCATGGTATTGCTACAGTGTATCCGTTTTGTTAGCCACTGTGATTTGAGGTACTTTTAGCTCCAGTTGGCTAGCTCAACTGGCTTAGGCTAAATGTCAATGCCATGGTGATGCGGTTTAAAACGAACACTTCATTTGTGCAACCTGAAGCAAATCAAACACTAGGGCACCCTATGTGAAGCCTACAATCTGTATGTGGCAGCTCTTACCAGATAACAGGCCTAGACGTAAACAGCCGCAGAGTCCATCTCCAAAACATCGGGAGGTTTCCCTCTTATTGTGTAAAAACTATATGCATTCTGAATACAGTTGAACCTTTAGGTTGTAGTTAGTCCTATAAATACTATATTATCTCTCTATACCATTTGTATTTCATATACCTTTGACTATTGGATGTTCTTATAGGCACTATAGTATTGCCAGTGTAACAGTATAGCTTCCGTCCCCCTCCTCGCCCCTACATGGGCTCGAACCAGGAACACAACGACAACAGCCACACTCGAAGCATAGTTACCCATCGCTCCACAAAAGCCGCGGCCCTTGCAGCGCAAGGGGAATAACTACTCCAAATCTAAAAGCGAGTGATGTTTGAAACGGTATTAGCGCACACCCAGCTAACTAGCTAGCCATTTCACATAGACTTTAAGCCTAATGGCTGGTGTAACCAAACAGCGCTGTGCTTGCGAAGAGCTGCTGGCAAAACGCACGAAAGTGCTGTTTGAATGAATGATTACGGGCCTGCTGCTCAGTCAGACTGCTCTATTAAATCAGACTTAATTATAACACACAGAAATAAGAGTCGTTGGTCATTAATATGATCGAATACAGAAACTCATTTCGAAAACAAAACGTTTATTATTTCAGTGAAATACGGAAGCGTTCGGTATTTTATCTAAGTCTAAATATTCTTGTTACATTGCACAACCTTCAATGTCATAATTACGTAAAATTCTGGCAAATTAGTTCTCAATGAGCCAGGCAGCCCAAACTGTTGCATATACCCTGACTCACCTGGTTAATATTGCCTGCTAAACTGGGTTAGTAGTTATAACTACTGATTATGATTATTGTTTTTTCATAAGATAAGTTTAATGCTAGCTAGCAATTTAACTTGGCTTTTACTGCATTTGCGTAACAGGCAGGCTACCCGTGGAGTGCAATGGTTAGAGCGTTGGACTAGTTAACTGTGCGGTTGCAAGATTGAAACTCCTGAGCTGACAAGATGAAAATCTGTCATTCTGCCCCTGCACAGGCCAGTTAACCCACAGTTCCTAGGCAGTCATTGAAAATAAGAATGTGTTCTTAACTGACTTGCCTAGTTAAATAAAAGGTATAAAATAAAAATTAATACAAAAATAAATTCTGAAATCGGTACCCAAAAATACAGATTTCCGATTGTTATGAAAACTTGAAAATCGGCCCTTCCGATTAATCGGTCGACCTCCAGTGTCACATCAGGGGTGAGAAATCACTTAAAGGCCGGATTCAGTGTTGAATTCATTTATTGACATCATTGGGAGCGAAATCTGATTTTGTAGTTGGGAAGAGAGCTTGTGGTTAAGACATAGAATAGGCTAACGTAATATGATGCCCAAGCATTGAAGACATTCCTTTAAACTTAGCCTTCAGTGTCAGAGCAGCAGAAAGACAAACTAACAGAATCCATGGTTTGGTGGGGGAAGACAGCTGTTGGCCATTATAGGCTATAGGATAATGTGATATGACGTCAAAACAAGCGCATGCTTCCCTATGCAAGCATTCCTTTAAAAAAGGTCCAAAGGACAGCCGTAAAAAAACATTCTTTATTAACAGATGAGTGCCTTGAAGTACTCAGCTGAGTGGAGGAAGACACTGGAGGGAGCTAGACATGAGCCAAGTGGGACACACTGAATTCTAGATATGATATCGATCTCTAGCTCTACTATCATGACATAAACTATATTAGGGCACAAAGGAAGGGCGTAGTGTGGATGGATGTACTTCAGATATCCCTGTGCTTAAAAATGGGCACTTGGTCATCCAACTGGTTTCTCACACTTTTTTCAGACCTGTTCCTTTCCATTCCATGTGGACTGTTCCATGAAAGTCCCGTTTCCTCTCCACTTTCTCTGGTGAGGGGGAGGGTTCAAGGACACAGTACACAGTAAGAGAATGCACATGGGAGGGTGATGTCATCAGAATGCAACAGTTGACATTGGCTTGATTAGCCCCATGTGTGGTGTGTCCTCACCTAGACTCTCTCCCATTGATTCCTACTCTGGTTACAGCTACAGTGGTGTCACTGACTGAATCGTTCACTCTGTCCGTATTCCTCTTTCCCTACCAGAAGGGTGGGTACTAGCAGAGACAGGAAGAAAGCAGCTAGCTCAACCATTACATAACACCCTTCAACCTAGTATTCTGGTGGAAAAACGAACCTGGCACCCGCATAAGTTTGGTGCTATCACGGGGTGTATAACTTCAAGACAATTGCACAGAGCAGCTGCAGGCACACAATGGCATATCAGCGGAGCAACAAATGTGACAGGCGAGAGGTCTGTACCTATTCGATCCCTGAGATAACTGTTATCCTAGTGACAGAACAAATACTAATAACACCCGAACTTCTGCCGAAGGCCTAAAAGGATGACATCTTGTTTCTGGTCCTAGCCATGTTGCCTAAAAAGGAAAGGCTTTTCAGTAAAACAGGCAAATCATTTCAGTTAAACTGGGAACCGTCAACTTTCATCCCCACCACTTGTCCATGTAAAAACCAGAGATCCTGCTTGGCTGTGTGAGTCATGATGCCACAACCTTGCATTAATCAAGTTCTCTCGAACAGGTAAAACATGAAGGGGCCAAGCGATGTGACAAACACTTGTTGCAGTGTGTGTGTGTGTGTGTGGGGGGGGGGGGCAATGGAGTGCTACAGCTCTGGAAGTGTTGAGTCACCTCCTAGCCAGGGTTCCCCTCTTTGGTTACATTAAAACCAGGAGGTGCTCTAGTCTACAGTACAGCAGAACTGACCAATCAGCATCCAAGCCTGGAGCAAAAGACAACTGATGTACAAATGGTGGGACATTAAATGTTTGTTGCTGGCCAGGTCAGATACAGCCTAGTCAAGATCAAATGCCGGGTACTCTTTAAAGGCTGCGTCGTCAAGAGAACACAAATGGCCCTACACTTTATAAGGAGTAGACCCGACTCAAAGTAGAAGAGATAAGCTACAGTAGAGCCTCTTTGAACCTAAGTGCTGTGGAATATAAAGTGCTATGGATGCATGTTTGTGTTCACACGGAGCTGGGCTGGCTGTATACCGTATTTTATGATCTACCAGTATTGTTGCACGGACCGATTAGAGTTTTTACTTTACCTTCTATAAGTGGTATTTGAATATTAGGTCTGTTAATTCAAATGTGATACACCATGTGTAATGTCCATTTTTATTGTTCACTTTGCTACTCGAGTCGTCCCCCTCCACTCCCTCTATGCCACTTCCCATAGACCTAGCTCTGCCGTCACTCAAGGAGCGCATGTTTTTCCTTGACCACGAGACACTTGTGTTCAGTCTATGGTCAATGCAGCAATGTTGATAACGATACCGTTTTCACAAGCGTTCTATAAATTACACTATTAGTTTGTTTCTCTTACGTCTGCAAACAGCTAGCTTGTCTTTTCTTAGCAAGTTAGACCTAAATTGTGTTAGTCGCTAATCGCTAGTGAGTCAGAGCAAATGTAATTGACTATATAGCCTGATAATACCAATATCAGCATGTTTGTGCAACACTATCTTCTAAATCAATAGAGGAATACCAGAAGCATGAATATGTTAGCTACGTGAAGTAGCTAAGAGAACAGTCAATGAAGCAAAAGATTGGGTCCCATAGGAAACACTTAAGTTCCTACCCTGTCACAATAACTCCCTGGCAGTTTCTTTTTTAAATGTATTTAATTTTACCTCTTTTCTCCCCAATTTTATGGTATTCAATTGTTAGTGGCTACTATCTTGTCTCATCGCTACAACTCCAGTACGGGCTCGGGAGAGACGAAGGTTGAAAGTCATGCGTCCTCCGATACACAACCCAACCGTACTGCTTCTTAACACAGTGCCCATCCAACCCGGAAGCCAGCCGCAACAATGTGTCGGAGTAAACACTGTGCACCTGGCAACCTGGGTTAACGTGCACTGCGCCCGGCCCGCCACAGGAGTCGCTGGTGAATGATGAGACAAGGATATCCCTACCGGCCAAGCCCTCCCTAACCCGGACGACGCTAGGCCAATTGTGCGTCGCCCCACGGACCTCCCGGTCACGGCCGGTTACGACAGAGCCTGGGCGCGAACCAAGGGTCTCTGGTGGCACAGCTGGCGCTGCAGTACAGCGCCCTTTGCCACTGCGCCACATGGGAGGCCCTCCCTGGCATTTTCATGTCTCATGTCAAACACCATTTAAAGAGCTTATTATATTCTAACTATAGAATAATCATTCCATTTCCATGTAGGGCTGGACGGTATACCGAATTTTATGATATACCGATATTGATGCAGGGACCCGTTTGAGTTTAACTCTACCTTCTATACTGGTATTTGAATGTTTGGTTTGTTAAAATGTGAGACGACATGTGTAATGTCAATTTTTATAGTTTACTTCGTGACTTAAGTAATCGCTCTCCGCGCCACTTCTCAGACCTAGCCACGCCCTCTCACTCAAGGCGTGCATTTGCTGTTCCTCAACCACGAGACACTTAGCACGTGCTAACAGCGGTTCAAACGTCACTCGCTCTGAACCTTCTAGTAGTTGTTCCCCTTGCTCTGCATGGGTAACGCTGCTTCGAGGGTGGCTGTTGTCGTTGTGTTCCTGGTTCAAGCCCAGGGAGGAACGAGGAGAGGGACGGAAGCTATACTGTGCCTATAAGTGCCTATAAGAACATCCAATAGTCAAAAGGTTAATGAAATACAAAATGGTATAGAGGGAAATTGTCCTATAATAACTACAACTTAAAACTTCTTACCTGGGAATATTGAAGACTCATGTTAAAAGGAACTTCCATATGTTCTCATGTTCTGAGCAAGGAACTGAAACATTAGCTTTCTTACATAGCACATATTGCACTTTTACTTTGCATTATTTAAACCAAATTGAACATTTCATTATTTATTTGAGGCTTAATTGATTTTTTTGATGTATTAAGTTAAAATAAGTGTTCATTCAGCATTGTTGTAATTGTCATTATTACAAGTAAATAAAAAAAAATATATTTTATAAATCATCCGATTAAATCGGTATCTGCTTTTTTGGCCCGCCAATAATCGGTGTTGAAAATTCATAATCGGCCGACCTCTAAATTGAACAGTATAAAACAAATCAGAATGGAGAAAGACTTTAATGTATGTGATGCCACCCTAGGATCACTCACTACTCATAAAGCAAATTTAAAACTATTATTCAACAACAAAAAAGTGCTATAATATTTATCCCATATCACCCAGTCCTACACTTCGCCTCACTTAACATTCATCAGCATAATCCTACTGCTTAATCATGCTTCATTCAACCCCACCCTACAGCGCACTGCAACCGGTTCCATGTTTGTGCTGGACCTTCAGTACCACACTAGTGTACAACCTGTTGCTCATGACGTGATATTTTCCCTCAGAGCAGCAGAGTTAATACAACCACATCAACCAATCCAGTTCAGGTCCGGACACAAACACCCCGTAAAGTCCCATAGTGATTTCAATGAAACCATGACAAGTTAGTAGGACTAATATGCATTTTGACACATCCCTTTAAAAGTTTCCTGGATTGCTAATGTGACTCACTCCATGCACAGCTGTTCTGAAGGAGGAGTGGCAAACATAAGCAGCCTAGTGAAACTGGGGAGGGTGCATCTTAAGTGTTGAAGTGACCTCACCTCAGACTGTAGCAGGGCGGGTGAATCGTTAATACATATGTATTTGTGATATTTTTCTCCGCAAAGCTGAATTTCCTGAGATGGCATTCCCAAGGTGGCTAGCTTTTGGATACTGTAATGGCTGGCCCACTGTGTAGCTGCAGCCTAATCAAACTACTGTACTTTCTAAACTCTACCAACTTAAAAATAACTATCCACTAGTCTAGTCCTTGTAGTAGGCAGAGTAAAGCCTAACTCCTTTGCCCTTTTGGGTAGAAAGTATCAAAACAATAGCAACTAGAACAGCCAACGCAAACAAATCTTACTCCACTGAAATTAAAATACCCGTTTGGATCAGATGTTTTTCTGTAGAAGAGTCATTGACATTTAGTTGTATATTATCAACAAAGTGCATCAGCTTATCTGATGTGCCACTTGGATCAACTGTCAAACAGGCAGAGCAAGAGAGCTGCTGGGCCATGGGCCTCACGGGCCAATTAACTGTTTACACGGCTATGCCTTTCCCAATCCTTCCTGTTCCATTCGCCCATCTTTCCAGTCAGATTCCACACTCCGCTCTACTCCGTTCCACTCACAGGCACAACCATTTTCCTCTCGGGAGGCCATCCTCCTTCCCCTCTAGTTTGTTCAGAGTTCTGGAATTTTTTGTTTTTTCCCCCATCAATCTTCCATGGTATTACCCTTCATGACAACAGCAGCATTACCCAATTTCTACCCTCAGGGTTCTTTAACATCAAAACATGTCTAAAAATAGGTCAGCAGAGTAATTAATCAAGATCTCCCAGCCCCTGTACATCCAATAGACAACTACAACAGGATCTTAATCTGAGAACTCTTGCTTTCACTCTGACTGGTCAAACTAGTTGCATAGGAGTGAGAATTCCCTGTCCTTGTGTCCACATTTCTAGACATCTGCATTTTATTTTAAAGGGAGAGGCTTCAAGTGGATATGGCCTATCTGGTTTTACCTTGAAGGTAACCTTCACCGAGTCAGGCATTTGAAACACTGGTTTTAATCCATTAATAAAAAAGGTACAGGAGTTCAGAGCGACCCAAGGGAAGGAGGGTGGAGCCTTCAGCAAACTGAAACACCTGCACCATAAATGGGACTCCTGAGTGTCATGACCATGATCAAACCCAGGTAATATACACTGGTATCAGTTTCATAAAAGAACCTCGTGTTGTTTAGAACGGCACCGGACAGATGGAAAAAGTTCCTCCTGCATGACCTCACGTCTGTGTTAATGTGATTTTAATGAAAGATTGTGATGTGGCTCTTTGGCAGAATCAGTAATACGATTATAGGGGAGAGAGCCTGAGCAGCTTGCCAGACCAAATCATGCCCGTACACTCACTCTGGCCTGCCTGCCTGCCTGCCAACACCCAGCAAAAGCTGCAAAACCTCTTGGCCTGTTTGTTTCTTTACAGGGAAAATGTGGGGAAGGAAAAGACAAAACATTTTACATTTGCAAGATATCAGTTGACCAGAGGAAGTCAAGCTGTTGCCATGGTGGACTGAACATAGCCCGCCAGTCACATCAGCACAAACTGATTGACTAGTTTAGTTTCACATGACAGCTTGATACTTTGTTTCTCAATGTACTCATCAAAAAAAGAAGAAAAAAAAGAGGAATATGAGGTAGGGTTGGGCGATATGGCGTAAAAATCATAACTAATGGGCGATTCATGATATACACCAAGTTAGGCCTGCCCAACCCTCTTCCTGGAGCTCTGTCCTGTGGGTTCAGTCCAACCCTAATTTAACACACCGGATTCAGCTAGGTTTTGTTGAGTAGCTAATTAGTAGAATCCGGTGTGTTAAATTAGGGCTGGACTGAACCCACAGGACAGAGCTCCAGGAAGAGGGTTGGGCAGGCCTAACTTGGTGTATATCATGAATCGCCCATTAGTTATGATTTTTACGCCATAATCGCCCGGCCTCATAGTACATTGAGAAACAAAGTATCTCCAGGAAGAGGGTTGGGCAGCCCTGCGCTAAGTGTACAAAACATTAGGAACACCTTCCTAATATTGATTTGTACCTCCTTTTGCCCTCGGGACAGCCTCAAAATGCATTCCACAAGGATGCTGGCCCATGTTGACTCCAATGCTTCCCACAGTTGTCAAGTTGGCTGGATGTCCTTTGGGTGGTAGACCATTTTTGATACAGACAGGGAAACTTGAGCATGAAAAACCCAGCAGGGTTGCAGTTCTTGGCACTCAAACCATACCCCTTTCAAAGGCACTTAAATATTTTGGTCTTGCCCGTTCACCTGCTGAATGGCACACATACATACATAAGCCATGTCTCAAGGCTTAAATCTTTTTTTTAAACAGGTCTCCTCCCGTTCATTTACGCCGAATGATGTGGATTTAATAAGTGACATCAATAAGGGATCATATATCCCAAAAAGGGATATATATGGTCAGTCGGTCAGGGTAAAGAAACACTGTGTGTATCTTGATATTTTCAAAGTTATGGATGAGTCACAATATATATTTTTTAATGTTCTCCAAATAAGCTTTGTTGCACAATTTATGCTCAATGCACTGCATTTCAAACAGCCTGGGATAATCTACGCATTTAGGATTTGTTAAATTATACCTAGGGTAAATATAAGCCTTCAACCCTAAAAACACACTAATAATTACATTTTATTTCAAAAATAGTTTAGTGCTTTTTGCAATAATCACTGATCTGGTTTTCAAGTTTATCTATAAAAAAAATGCCCGTTGTTACTAGATTTGCCAGAACCATGCACAACTTCTGGTAGCAGCCATTATAGAAAATGAACATTCAAACATAAGCCCACTTGCTAGTGCAGGGGTAGGCAACCCTGTTCCAGGAGTGCCACTGGTACTGACAGATTTTGTTCCAACTAGGCACCACACCTGACCAGAGGTGGAAAAGTACTCAATTGTCATACTTGAGATGAAGTACAAAGTAAAAGCTATACATCAAATGTATAGCTTTTGATGCACAATTTCCTTTATAACTTCATTTTTTTTACAGCCAGGGGCACACTCCAACATAAATGCTTCCTTTGTAAATTGTTTAAATGAATCCACCAGATTAGAGCAAGTAGGGATGACCAGAGACATTCTCTTGATAAGTGTGTTAATTTGACCATTTTCCCTGTCCTGCTAAGCATTCAAATTGTAACTAGTACTTGTGTCTGGGAAAATGTTTGGTGTAAAAAGTGCATAATTTTCTTTAGGAATGTAGTCTCAAATATAAAATACCCCCCCAAAACAACTTTAGTACTTAATTTTTACATAAATACTTCACACCACCTTACCAAATTGATCAGTTCAGTGACCATCTAAATTCAACACCTGGTTTTCCAGGTTAGTTAAATCAAAAACATGAAGTGCCTGCAGCACTCCAGGACTAGGGTTGCCTACCACTGTGTTAGTGAGTAGCCAGCTAATCTTTAAAGTCTTGCCAACTTGGATCTATTTGCTTGCTCACAAGATATAACAGTTGAACTGTTATGAACATGCCCTCCTAAAATAGCCTGTTCACTTTGTTTAGATCAAGTGGCCTACCTGGATAAGAAGATGCTCATTTCTCTGAATGAGAACGAGTTGCCAATGCCTTATATAATGTGTCTTTCTATGCTCATTGCACATCTAGAACACATAAGCCCGTTTTAGTAGTGTCTGCTCTGTTAGACATTTGAGACAAAAAAAAGTGGAGGACGACCGATTAATTAGGGCCGATTTCAAGTTTTCATAACAATCGGAAATCTGTATTTTTTTGCACACCTTTATTTAATCTTTATTTAACTAGGCAAGTCAGTTAAAAACACATTCTCATTTTCAATGACGGCCTAGGAACAGTGGGTTAACTGCCTTGTTCAGGGGCAGAACGACAGATGTTTACCTCGTCAGTTCAGGGATTCAATCTTGCAACCTTACGGTTAACTAGTCCAACGCTCTAACCACCTGCCTCATGAGGAGCCTGCCTGTTACGCAAATGCAGTAAGAAGACAAGGCAAGTTGCTAGCTAGCATTAAACTTAATCAATCATAATCACTAGTTATAACTACACATGGTTGATGATATTCCTAGTTTATCTAGCGTGTCCTGCGTTGCATATAAATCGATGCAGTGAGCAGTCACGAAATAGGACTGTCATTGCTCCAACGTGTACTTAACCATAAACACCAATGCCTTTCTTAAAATCAATACACAGAAGTATATATTTTAAACTTGCATATTTAGCTAAAATAAATCCAGGTTAGCAGGCAATATTAACCAGGTGAAATTGTGTCACTTCTCTTGCATTCATTGCACGCAGAGTCAGGGTATATGCAACAGTTTGGCCCGCCTAATTTGCCAGAATATTATGTAATTATGACATAACATTGAAGGTTGTACAATGTAACAGCCACCCGTTAGATAAAATACGGAATGGTTCCGTATTTCACTGAAAGAATCAACATCTAGTTTGCGAGATAAGTTTCAGGATTCGACCATATTAATGACGGAAGGCTAGTATTTCTGTGTTTATTATGTTATAAGTCTATGATTTGATAGAGCAGTCTAAGTGATGGTAGGCAGCAGCCGGCTCGTAAGCAATCATTCAAACAGCACTTTCGTGCATTCATGCCAGCAGCTCTTTGCAATGCTTCAAGCATTGCGCTGTTTATGACTTCAAGCCTATCAACTCCCGAGATTAGGCTGGTGTAACCAATGTGAAATGGCTGGCTAGTTAGTAGGATGCGCGCTAATAGCGTTTCAAACGTCACTCGCTCTGAGACTTGGAGTAGTGGTTCCCTTACTCTGCATGGGTAACGCTGCTTCGAGGGTGGCTCTTGAACCAGGAACACATCGACGAGCCCAGGTAACGGCATCCCTCTGGATGGAATCTATACTGTTACACTGGCAATACTAAAGTGCCTATAAGAACATACAATAGTCAAAGGTATATGAAATTCAAATGGTATAGAGAGAAATAGTCATAATAACGTCAACCTAAAACTTTTTACCTGGGAATATTGAAGACCCATGTTGAAAGGAACCACAAGCTTTCATATGTTCTCATGTTCTGAGCAAGGAACTGAAACATTAGCTTTCTTACATAGCACATATTGCACTTTTACTTTCTTCTCCAACTTTGTTTTTGCATTATTTAAACCAAATTGAACATGTTTCATTATCTACATGGGCTAAATTGATTTTATTGATTAATTATATTAAGTTAAAATAAGTGTTCATTCAGTATTGTTGTATTTTTTTTAAAAGTCCGATTAAATCGGTATCTGCTTTTTTTGGTCCTCCAATAAATCGGTATTGAAAATTCATAATTGGTCAACCTCTAATAAAAAGGGCATTGTTAAAGGTTAAGTTCTCCTCTATTACAGTAAAATAACTTCTGGATGTGTTTCGGTTTCCATGTGACTGATTATGTTGGACCAAATCTGAAATGCAAATAGAGAGTTGAAACTGCTTGTTGTTATTGTGTGGCAGGGGAGGGGCTTGGTGTCTGTGTGTGAGTGGAAATGTGTACACTACACATCAGTGAAAGAGCCAAAACCAAAAAGAAAACCCCCCCATAAAAATGAAAACAAAACCTTGATTCTTTCCATACAGGCATTTGGAACATTGTGCTAAAACATTAGATATATCACCCAACCCTAATAGAAGATAACATTAACATTATCAGAAATCAAGACTGAGTTTTAGTGGGTAATACTTTTCACAAGACAAAGCTCCCATGAAAATTTCAGGATGTTCTTTGAAAAGCAGACACTCACCAATAAGAGAGACTAAACCCTAACATAAAGTTTTTTTTTTTTTAAGTGACTGACATGTTGAGTTGGGGTTGGGTAACAGGGGGTACGGAGCGGGCAGACTTCCTATGGAGGAAACCACTCTTGAAACAGGAGCACATCCTCTGGCCTGTTCCTCCTCTAGTGGGCACTTCCATGTCACAGGCTAGCTCCCTGGCCAAAGGCCCTGTTTGCACGTTTCCTTCCCCCAAAAAATCTAAGACTTTCCGTTGCGGGACATCCCCTCAGGCGTAGGACTGAAAAGGGTGGCCCAGGGCCAAAGCTGGACCAGAGTAACTTGGGATTTTGGAACTTGAGCAAGACCCAGGGAATTCCACTTGAAGATCCTACAGCAGCGACTGGCCCAAGAGAGAGTGCAACATTCCTCATCCCTAGTCCCTACCTTATTCAAACGTCAGCCTTCATCTAGCCTGGTTTCAGATCAGTTTGTGCTGTATAGCAAACTCCTGGGACCAGGCTACAGTTCATCACTCAACACATGATATGTATACAGGCAGTGACACCAAATCTCTGGATGTTTACTAAATATTAGCGTAATGCTGAATCTGCCCTTTGACAAAATAGCTTTTAATGTTGCCATGAATCTGATGGGAGGCCCACATGCAATGAGGATTATATGCCATATAAGAGAGCCCGAGTCAATTCCTCCGGTCAACAACATGGTCTGATTTCATGGTCTGGTTTCAATGGTGATAAATGACAATCTCACTGAATCCCAGCCAAGCATCTATAAGTACCTAGGTGTCTGGCTAGACTGTAAACTCTTCTTCCAGACTCATATCAAACATCTCCAATTTAAAATCAAATCTAGTCAGCATTCTATTCCGCAACAGAGCCTCCTTCACTCACGCCGCCAAACTTACCCTAGTAAAACTGACTATCCTACCGATCCTCGACTTCGGCGATGGAAGCTATTTTGTAGACGACAATACTCAGCAAACTGGATGCAGTTTATCACAGTGCCATCCGTTTTGTCACTAAAGCACCTTATACCACCCACCACTGTGACCTGTATGCTCTAGTCGGCTGGCCCTCGCTACATATTAGTCTCCAGACCCACTGGCTCCAGGTCATTGTTAAGGGAATTTTTATCAATGATGACTAATTATGTATACATGTCAATCAGGACTGACTCGTCCAAATGCTATTATGTACTGTACATATATGAATTCTCTCTTGCTCCCATTCCCAATTATAGATAATATAGTCAGGAGTTTAGTAACAACGACGGTCTGTTCCTTTGTACAAATGAATGAACTATCTCCAGACTGTCTAGAATGCTGATTTACAATGACTGACCTTGGCATCAGACGAGGAGGGAAGGCTCGAGAACTATAGGGCCTCTACTAGTGTCATGAAGAGATAGAACATTTAGAAAACGCTGATGTCATTTTCAGTTTATAACCTGTGGAAAAATGTGTATGTACCAGTACTCTCTTGAATTAAACGCTGTTACCCGACTTAAGACCGCGGCTCTGTCCATTCTTATAAAAATATAGGGTCTTACAAGCCCTTCGAATGCATTGACAGAGTGATGAATTCTGATTGGGAAATAATACAGAGGAATTTAGAATTCCACTAACAGTCATCTACAAGTCCATGCTAGGTAAAGCTCCGCCTTATTTCAGTTCACTGGTCACGATGGCAACACCCATCCGTAGCACGCGCTCCAGCAGGTGTATCTCACTGATCATCCCTAAATCCAACACCTCATTTGGAAACCTTTCGTTCCAGTTCTCTGCTGCCTGTGACTGGAACGAATTGCAAAAATCGCTGAAGTTGGAGACTTTTATCTCCCTCACCAACTTCAAACATCAGCTATCTGAGCAGCTAACCGATCGCTGCAGCTGTACATAGTCTATTGGTAAATAGCCCACCCATTTTCACCTACCTCATCCCCATACGGTTTTTATTTATTTACTTTTCTGCTCTTTTGCACACCAATATCTCTACCTGTACATGACCATCTGATCATTTCACTCCAGTGTTAATCTGCAAAATTGTAATTATTCGCCTACCTCATGCCTTTTGCACACATTGTATATAGACTCCTTTTTTTCCTACTGTGTTAGACTTTTTAATTGTTTACTCTATGTGTAACTGTGTTGTCTGTTCACACTGCTATGCTTTATCTTGGCCAGGTCGCAGTTGCAAATGAGAACTTGTTCTCAACTAGCCTACCTGGTTAAATAAAAAAAATAAAAAGCCTCTGTCATCCACAAAAGCAAAGACGCTAAAGGCAGATAGTTAAACAAGTACAGCCAATTGCTGAGACATTTTACTCTGATCTCAAGACTGTAGGCAGGTTTCCATTGATCGTGGCATAGTCGACAAAAGAAATGTCCATTTTAAAAAATCATTTAAAAAACAGATATGAGAACTTAATGCGCAATTTGCCTAAATGTGTAATGAACACTTCAACCACTGCAAATTCTATTGATTTTTTTTAAAGGTGTGAAGTCATTACATCCAGCTGTTTTTAATCAACAGACAAGATAGTTAAATGGAATCACACCCTAGGCAATTGTCACATCTATTTTCTATGCAAACTTCCTAAATGTCATCAACAAACGAAAAGTCTATGGAAACATAGCTAGTCAGGGACTATTGATGGGTTAGCTGACAACGTCACAAAAACGATGCACACGCTTCAATGGGGCAGAAGTTTGAGTTGTTGAGATTCTGGATGGCCAGATAGCTACCAACAGTGACAAGAAACAGCCAACCCGTCTATTCAGTGCAGTCTGTCTCACGAGACCTAGCAGCTGTCAGTCGATGCTCTGCTGTCTTAAAACAGTCATTCTAAGTCAATGTAATGAGAACTTGGCATTGGCTCATGACTGACTTCACGCAGAGAAGTGAGCGAGTGCACAAAGCTGACACTGTATACACTGGAGCAGCTTAGAGGTGTAAGAGACTAGTGAAGACACCACATGCCACTTTACGCGGGCAGACTCCACAGATCACATCTCATTTATCGCTTAATAAGGACATAAAACCAGGTACACACTGCTACCTAAAATAAACGCTGTTCTTGATCTCAAACAAAGATGATCCTGACCCTCTGTTCAACCCACATCACATGTCTAGCTAGCTAACTAGGCTAAGGATCTAGTGTAGAGCAGCCATATACAGTAAGCACATTAGGAAATTGACTTGTAGGCCTAGCCCTAGGCTAAGTTGATGCACAGTCAACAGTTAAGTTTTTATTTTAATTTTAAAATTGTCATTTAGCAGACGCCCTTAACCCGGTTGAATTATAAGAGCAATTAGGGTTAAGCGCCTTGCTCAACGGGACATCTACAGATGTTTTCACTTAGTCGGCTCAGGGATTCAAGCCAGCAACCTTTTGGTTACTGGCCAAACCCCCTTAACCTCTAGGCTACCTGCTGCCATTTTGCTCTGGCTCCTGGCAGTTGAGTAATGTCAGAATGATTTGGTAGACATCTACAACACTAATAACCTAGCCTATTTCTGTTCATTTCCATGAAATAAAACAGCCTATTCACTGATTAGACATTCTAAAGGGGTCGTCACGCGCTGAAGACGTGGATGTCGATTAAGGCAGCCCCCCGCACCTCTCTGGTTCAGAGGTTGGGTTAAATGCGGAAGACATTTCAGTTGAAGGCATTCAGATGTACAACTGACTAGGTATCCCCCTTTCAAGTAGGATATTAAATCTGCTCTGCTTGTGGTTTTTGGTCTCAACAAATGTCTTCCAAAGAAGGTATGTTACTAGAGGCCTACTTAGAATCACAGAAACCAGACATTTAAAACAAACAGATAAACAATTGAAAAATGTATTGAACCTAGTAGGAAATGAACTAAATGTTTTGAACATTAATTTTCCCAAGTTAATCATAAGTCATGAACAAACTCAGTGATTTGTATTTTGCACGCGTATGCCTACAGTACTGTGTAGCCGTTGGCAATGAGGCTAATGATAACTGTCTTCTGGTAGAGATGGAAAGACTCAAAAACCTTTTCAAAGAAATGTTAACCAAAACGTAGCCAGTATATGATTATTTGCATCAATCCAGTGGACATTTGTTTAGCAAATTCTGAAATAACACAAGGGCTACAGAAACATTGATAACCAAAAACATTCTCTGGCTGGTGCTCACCTGCAATACATGGTAACTTCACCAAAAATAATACATTTAATATATTTTACACAGATCTCAAAAGTAGTCTCCTGGTGTGGTTTAAGCATTGTTGAAGACTTACAACATCCAATTATTTTTCCCAATAAAGATGTATATTTACAGTGTTATTTTAGAGCAAAAACTGGGAAAGCAGAAACAAAAGATTTGAGCCCAATGTTACCAGCAAAAGATAGGCCCACTTCAACACAATGCCTGCGACAAATATATCCACTGAGCCCCCTGCAGAGAGCCAGCCTACCAGGGTGATGGTCCGTGTGGAGGCAGAGGGTGTGTGCTGCCTGCATTATGAATTAAGCTCACCTTTCCATTCTAGAACCTTCAATTCTTCGGAGTAACAATAGACCTAGGGTACATCAAATATATGTTATTGTTACAGTTATGAAGTGCAGCAGCAGGGCTCTCAGATGGAATCCCTACTGCCTAAACAGACAAGTCCATGTTTATTTTCTTACAGTGGGAGTGTGGCCTACTGCAAATTAACCTCGGAAACACTATTTTTAGTGCGCTGCACTGAAGGTTAAGAGGTTAACCTGAGCTATTCTGGGCTGCATCACCAATTGTAGTGAACCGATAAACTCTTAACAAGCTCATCGCTGGCTTCTAATGAGACCAGTAGAGTACCAGTTGCACTAGGAAGGGACAATCAATTGTCAAAGCAAGCAAGCAATCTCTCCTGGCCTGAACAACTAATTGTGTGGGCTACCTACAGCTACACTACTCTGCATTGTATTAAAGCTCACATGCAATGTGAATAACAGAGGTGGTTCTATTCCAAACAGTTGGTTTGAGGCTGCCCCAGAGAGTCCCGCTGCACATGTCGGTCCCTGATAACTCCCAAAATGGCCTGCAAAACAGAGAGGCGTCTGCGAAAGTCACGTTACTCTTTATTTTTAGAAATATTCTGTTTCTTCACTGGCTTTTCCAAATGGAACATGCAATCTCTTTGCACCTAGAAAAGGAGAGACAAAAGTACACCAGTGTTGAGTGTAATGAAAAACGCATTGGCATGCCTTGCTAGAAATCCTTGACTTATTAATGACAAGGAAACCTCAGAGGCTTGCAGTGGGCTAAAAGCTGTATCCTCCTACAGCACTGCAACAGTTGCACTCTAAAGCAATGTAGTTAAATCAGCTAACATCAGTGACTAAATTAAGTTAACCGGTTTGCCTGACAGATATCAGTGGTGTCTTCAGGGCTTTGTTCCAGCAATGAACAGGTAACGGATTGCCTCAACCCGTACCCCTGCATGTTGACTCTGTACAGGTACCCCCTGTATATAGCCTCGTTATTTTAATGTGTTAGTTTATTTTATAAATGTCTTACCTACATTTCTTGAACTGCATTGTTGGTTAAATTTTACGGTAAGGTCTACACCAGTTTTATTCGGTGGATGTGACAAATAACACTTGATAATACCAGAGTTCACAAGAAACCTGACAGACCCAACACACTGGGCTAGAGTGCATGGAGATTATGATATTTGACCAGGTGAAGGTGTGCTCACAAATAAATTCATGATGATTGCGACTTGTGTTTCAACCTTGTAACACACCCATAAGTCATTTGGATAGAATTTAGAGATAAAAACCTATCGTCAAGGAAAACCCTTTTAATTTTTGCAAAGAATTCCACATGAATCGTGTTCTGGCCTCTAGACAATGGGTGAATGTTAACATCTGGGGATTTTGCAAGTTCATGCACAACAAATTGGGTTGTCAACAGACATCACCTGTCAGCAATGTGTTCCAGTTTATTGAAAAATGAAGGTATTGTTTCCAGAACTGACTTCGGGTCCATGTACAAAATGTTGAACACAGCTGTTTAGATAACTTTTGGTAGCTACAAACAAAAGTTTAGGGCGATTGGATACAGCTGGTTGCAAGAAAAGAGTCAGCCATAACGTTATAATATTAACCATATAGCTTGCACAGTCCAAGAGGCAAACATGAAACTGCACAGGGAGAGACCTGTCAACAAGCCACAGTCAGCAACTGAATATAACCATTCCAGGGCAATAAACAACTGCATAAAAACTCACGTTTTGTGGCATTGATGAGATTCTTTCCATCCTTGTAGAGTTCTTTGATAAATCTGTTGGTTTTGTCCAACTCTGCCTCGTGTGCCTTTATTTTCTCCCTGAAAACGGGACTGTCCAGGTAGCATTCGCTAAACTCCAACGGGTGTAATCCCATGTCTTTAACGTTAGCTAGTTGGCTAGGTCAACTAGCTAGCATAAGAGGCTGTAAAACTGCTTTATAAAAACCACGCGCTAACTAGTTAGCCACCACCAACAAGTTGCTTGGTGTCAAGCGAAAAAAAAACTTTAACCAACTAAAAACGTTTTTTTTAGGGTGAGCAACTAGCTTGAACGGTCCTCTAACTCGTTAGCTAGCAAACGTTAGCTACGTTTTGCTAGCTAGTCTTCCCAAATCATAACGTGTTGGCTGACTTGCTAACTAGTTTCTAATAACAGCTAATTCACGAAGTAACTTGGCTAGCATGTTACTAGTAGTTGAAGAGGAGCATGGCATTCCTAAATTAGCAACTATTTTGTTAGAGCTTGTTCAAGAGTAACAACAAACCATTATTTAGTTCGGGAAAAACTCAGTATATTCTTGTGTCAATCCAAGTTGTAGTCCACGTCGTCCAATATAGACATTCAATTGACAGTCGAAAGGAGAAACTCCTATTTGACAAGTAGGCGTTGAGCTCAAGACCTCCTCCCCAGACGCGGGATAGGGCGTTTATTGGCTTCCACCCACCTTTCTGATTAATTCATACATTTGCCAACAATGTAAAATATTTACATTTTCTACAAAATACATACTTATAATACATCTAGCTGGTGTCCGTTTTTTATTATAATATTTCAGACGCTCAAACTTGATTTTCTTCACTCAGAACATCCACAACTTTACACAATGGAATCATGGAAGATATCTTTGTTCCTACCCGTACTTATTTACTCAGTGGACATGTTGCCGTAGTTCTTATTATACCTAAGACACTACAGTATAAAGATAGGCAGAAACTGCTACACCAATAGAAATCCCCGATCACGCTTTGAAGGCCAGCTAAACTCATGAGTAGAACGCGTCATCGGGTGTAACGGTCCTTTCGCGCCAAACTGCGCATGGTCAGGCCATCAAATCAAAGGTACACCTTCGATATGAAGTTGTTTTTGACAAAACTGAAGACGTGTCAGTTTGTCACATTCACGAGATTAGAGCAAATAAATTAAACTACTTGAGACATGGTATTCAATCTAGGCTGTGCCTTTAGATTTCGAGAAGATTAACAGCTAAGGAATACATTCTCACTTATTTTATTGATTTCTCTAAACCAAAACCGCGGCCTGTTCTGTTGGTCTGCTTCGCAATCGTTCCCGGAAGTCTGGCGATGTTGCGTCTCTGGGTTTAGAAAATCTTATTATACTTCACTGTCAGTGGTCTTCATCTAACGGCGCTATCAGATGCTGCTATCGCTACATGTTATGCTGTTAATGTAATCGTTTATAACGTTACTGTTGTATTTAAATGCATGATTGTGTGATACATATAGTAAGTCATCAACATCACTGAAAATGAAGTTTTACAGTCTGCTGGCTATATTTAGCTAGTTAACATACAGTAGTAGCTAAGTTAGCGACTCGTTTTGAAAATAATACCTAGTAGTTAGCTAGTGATAGTGCATGATGAACACAATACTGCTAGTTAGCTACACTCTTGTATCATTTGATGTGGCTAGTATATGTGGCATTTTGCAACGATAATCTAGACTTGTATGATTATAACGTTAACTTGCTAGCTCGTGTATTGTGGTCAAAACCAAAATATCTGCTGCACACTTTCACAACCACAGCAACACAACACCTAAACAAAACTGCTCATCAGCGTGATGAATGTTGTGTGCCTATGCGTTTATGTGTGTTCCTAACATATGTGGTCTCCTAACTCATCAGTGTGATCGGAATGCCCAACACCAGCACCAGGCCTAAGCGGGGCAGACGGAACCGTCGGGTGCCCAGGGAGGACCCTGCCAGGAATGAGCTGGTGTCCAGGTCACTGGAGAGTGCCCAGCAGTGTCTGTTCACCCAAGACTATGGGACCGCCTTTGTCCACTACCTTCTCGTCCTCAACCTGGCTCCTGTGCTGAAGGACTTTGCCAGTGTGGGTAGCAAAGGAAAGCCTGTAGGCCAGGGCTCTCCAACCCTGTTCCTGGAGTGCTACCCTCCTGTAGGTTGTAACTAACCTAATTTAATTTATCAACCAGCTAATTATTAGAATCAGGTGCGCTAGATTAGGGTTGGAGCAAAAACCTATTGGACTGTATCTCTCCAGGAACAGGGTTGGAGAGCCCTGCTATATACCATTCAGCCTGTCTGACAATTGACATTCCCATTGAACTTTCAGATTTTTAAAATTAGATTTGTATTTGTTTTCACATACACCAGATAGGTGCTGTGAAATGTGTTATTTTACAGGGTCAGCCATAGTAGTATGGTGCCCCTTTAGCAAATTAGGGTTAAATGCCTTGCTCAACCTTGTTGGCTCAGGTATTCAAACCAATGACTCTTCGGTTACTGGCCCAACACTCTAACCGCTATGCTACCTTTTGTTTTGAAGTTGAAGTGTTTATTCTCTCTGCACGTTATAATATGAATCTTTACCACTGAAGGAAAAGACAAGTGAGGTCATTTGTAGATTAGTCCAATATTATCACAATATTATCACCAATAAAGTTTTTATAATGTGTGTTTTCAGGAGTCCTTTAGGTTCACTCTGTTCAAATGGGCAGATGAGCTCGACTCTCTGGGGCGCATCCAGGACCTGTTTGACTGCTATGAACAGGCTCTGGAGCTCTTCCCTACTGATGAGGTCATCATCAACAGCATGGGCGAACACCTGTTCAGGTAGCCCTCACTCAACAGTCTGACTGTGTCTTGTCTGTAGGTTTGGGAACTGGAAAGAATTTACTAGTCAGGCTTACTAGGTTGACTTTACTAGTCAGAGTTATGGTGGGGTAATATTGTACCTTAGGTTGTGCTCAATACCGGGTCAAGACTATAGTTATCTTTTCTGTCATGTCTTGCCAATTAATTGTTTGTTTGCATGCAGTGGTGTAAAGTGATTGAACTAGCGAGACAGCGCTGTGTCCTAGTAAATGTGTCCCAGTATTCTTAGATTGCTCACAATTGTTCCATTCTAATCTTCCATGCACGCTCCAGAATGGGATTCCGGGATGAGGCCGCTGGTCATTTCCACAAGGCCCTGAAGCTGAAGCCGGACTACCCTGAGGCCAAGGAGAATTTCTACCGTGTGGCCAACTGGCTGGTGGAGCGCTGGCACTTCTTGATGCTCAACGATCGCAGGAGGAACCACAAGTACCAGCAGGCCATCCAGAAGGCTGTTGAGGGAGGCTGCAACACTGTGTTAGATATAGGCACAGGGACCGGTATCCTCGGGTGAGATTTATTTTAGCCTATTACAGTTAAAGGGATAGTTCATCAAATGAAAAATTACATATTGCTTTCCTTAACCTGCAAGAGGTCTTTGGACATTTGGAAATAGTGCCGGCCACTGCCAGGACAACAACTAAACCAAATGGATTGCTGTCATACCTTGTACATTCCTTACAGGGTAAGGAAACCAATGTAATTTTGTAATTTGGGTGAGCTATCCTTTTAAGTGCATATTTTATTTTATTGCAGTGGCTATGCTGTATGAAGAATTAGGTTAAAGTTTTACAATCTTAATGGTTAGTATTTATCCCAGAGAAATGTACACATCTCTGGGATTGACTACGTTTGTGTTAAAAACACTAACTGTCATGGCTGTGGTCTGTCCATTTCTATTTGTTTGTTACTGCTTGTAATCCTTGTTCCTCTCTGGTCTCTCTATGGACAGAATGTGTGCTAAGAAGGCAGGGGCGGCTGAGGTGTACGCCTGTGAGCTGTCCAAGACCATGTACGAACTGGCCTGTGAGGTGGTCACCGCTAACGGAATGAACGGACTCATCAAGATCCTCCATATGAAGTCGCTGGAGATGGAAGTGCCTAAAGACATCCCTAAGAGGTGACCTTTCACCTTTTCACCTTACTCTGACATCTGTATGGGCCAGTTTCCTGGACATAGATTAAGCCTAGTCCTGGACTAAAAAGACATGGAGACTCCATTGAGCATGGGCCTCAGTCCAAGACTTAATTCAACCCCATGTCAAGACATCAGAGTCGCTGCCCATCTTCCAAAAACGTCTGAAACCCTACTTCTTTAAAGAGTATCTTGAATAAATTCCATGTCCTCTCCCAAAATAAAATACAAGTAATGCACTTGTCTTTCCTTACTAGAACTACCTATGCTGATAACTACTTTGTTGAGGGAAAATGTACTTGCTACGATTGTGATGTGTTGTCTGACCTATCTTACTTTAAGATTAATGCACTAATGTAAGTCGCTCTGGATAAGATGACTAAGCTGTAGTTTGTGGCCTGGAAACTGTCCCTATGCGTCCTCCTCTAATGTGTATGTACCGTTTGTGTGATGTGTTTTCTGTGGTAGGGTATCGCTGGTTGTCACCGAGACTGTGGATGCCGGCCTATTTGGTGAAGGTATTATAGAGAGCCTTATACACGCCTGGAATCATCTGCTTTTGCCTCCACAGGTAATTAACTAGCATAGGCAGCCATTTTGAGGATTCATGTTGTGTTCATACTGAGTTCCAACACTAGTGAATACAAGCCACCATTTAGTGCAAGTGTGAAAGAATTACCATGATTAGTAAGTAACACGACTTGGTTTTAGTATTGATTATTTATTTCCCAACACTTTCTCATAACATTTTGGGTTTCATTACAACCGTGGATTTAGATGCCAGTCATGTTCATGTTTTTCATTCATTTAACAGGACTGTCTGTCTCTCAATTCAACACAAGTGATCGCAAAGTCATATATTTTTGTGTCACAATCACAATTGTCAAACATGATTATGGAGCATAAATCCTCTTATATTAAATGTCCTTTATCCAGCCAAATCCTTTGTTTATTGGCAAAGAGATGAATCCAAAATAATTTTTAAGGTTACAGTAGGAGGTTACAGTACCAATCAACCACCTTCCTCAATATCATAATGCTGCAGTCAATATAAGCCAACAGTGCCATCTATGGTCTCAATGTGATACTACATTTGAGGTAAAACATTTAAAAAAAAGGATATATGAAAATCATAAATACAGACAAGTGCATTTAGTAAACATATATTATAAATTGCAACACCAACCAAAATCCTATTATAGCAAAGTTAATGGCATGCGGCCTGATGTATGAAGACGTGAAGGCTCACTTTCTGCTCCTGCTACTGCAGAGCACCCAGGACCCATCCAGGCCTCCCTCCCGAGCAGGCCGGGTCATCCCTGCCGGAGCCACTGTGTTTGGGATGGCTGTCCAGTGCCTGGAGATCCGCCGTCATCACAGGTGACCTGTCCCTCTGTTGTTAATAAAGGCTAACTTAAGTCAGTCAGTGTTCTTCAACGATGGCTTTAGTGGTATAATTTATTTAGCACGTTTCAATGCCTCAGCATTTAGAACAGTAGACCAAACATCAACAAGTTCAACATGTTATTCACCTTTCGTGTCCTCATCTGTTGGAATATTTCATTGTCGACATGGAACAACAGCTGAAGGCCATATGTCCCTGGAGGTTGTGTGTGTGTGTGTGAACAGACACCGGTGTTAATATTCATGTCATACCATCTATTTATAACCATGTGCCTGCAGGCTGTGTGTGTCTGAGGTGGGAGGCCTGGCCACGGCTGCAGCCGGAGAGCTCCACAGCCCAGTAAGCTGCAGCTCAGAGGATGACTCCACAGAGCCCTACACCACAGAGAGACTGAGCAGACTGCCTGGAGGCTACACGCCCCTCACTGAACCCTTCAATGCCCTGGACATAGACTTCAACAACGTGCAGGTCAGCGGCAGTAAAGCGTCTTTGTGTACATAGATTTACATCTCTATGGGGAATCTACTGAACTGTTAGTTATCATAACAGCTACGACTTACAGCTTCACAGTGGCATTGCTGTGTGTAGATTCTGTATAATGACAACAAGACAATATGTCAAAAGCCTCATACTCTCTCAAGCTTTTCAAAGTCGAACAAGCTAGTTAGCGTGATATTTGGCTATATGTTCCAAGAGTACAAGAGCAGTGATCAAATTATGCTATGCTAACTGTACCCCAGGAGCTGGAGGGTCTGTGCTCCAGGGAGGTGAGCCGGGTGCGTCTACCTGTAACTGGGGAGGGTCTGCTGGACGCCCTGGCCGTGTGGTTCCAGCTCCACCTGGACCAGCAGAGTAGCCTGTCCACCGGCCCTAAGGAGGACACCTGCTGGGAGCAGGCCATCTACCCCGTTCAGACACCACACAGTAGGATCATTTATATGAGACATGTATGTACACTGAGTGTACAAAACATTAGGAACACCTTCCCTTTAGCCCTCAGGACAGCCTCAAGTCATCGGGGCATGGACTCTGTAAGATGTTGAAAACGTTCCACAGAGATGCTGGCCCATGTTGACTCCAATGCTTCCCACAGTTGTCAAGTTGGCTGGATGTCCTTTGGGTGGTGGGTCATTCTTGATACACACGGGAAACTGTTGAGTGTGAAAAACCCATCAGTGTTGCAGTTCTTGACACACTCAAACCGGTGCTCCTGGCACCTACTACCATACCCCATTCAAAGGCACTATTTTGTCTTGCCCATTCACCCTCTGAATGGCACACATACACAATCCATGTCTCGAGGCTTAAATATCCTCCTCCACTTCATCTACACTGATTGAAGTGGGTTTAACAAGTGACCTCAATAAGGGATCAAAATGTTCACCTGGATTCACCTGGTCAGTCTGTCCCTCAAACTCAACTCTGGACCTTGAAGCCAGTTCCACCGCTGTTTAAAAAGAATCATTGTTCTCCTCTAATCAGACTGATTTAGACCTGGGACACCAGGTGGGTGCAATGAATTATCAGGTAGTACAGAAAACCAGCAGGCTCCTGACCTCGTAGGGTAAGACTTGAGTACCCCTGGTCTATTTCATGGAAAGAGCAGGTGTTCATAATGTTTTATACACTCTGTGCCTATACACATGCAGTGAGGAAGTATATTTAGACAACTGCACCCTACTCCTCCGTAGGAGTATGATGTAGTGTTGCAGTGCATAGGGAGCAGTGTGCATAAACATCTCTACATAGAGCCCTTCTAATCATACAGTAGAGATGTACAGAATGCACTGTAGACACTGGTCAAGTTCTACACAGATTCTCCTGACATCCACTCAGAACAACTATTGCAGTAATAAATGACACATATATTACACACTGTACATAATATATACAAATGGTGTTCTTGCATATTCCGCTGTAATATTTGTCCCCTTCTGATGTTTGCAATGCAATTCCCCATTCTGTCAAACGGGGGCAGTAGGCCACATGCAGAAGAAACCTACTCCATTGAAGACAGTAGGCAATGACTGAAGTCAATTTACACTGTAACCTCGAGGCTGTTATTGGTTGTCTTTGGTTTGCCTAGCTGGATTTCACAACCGTGAACATTCAAATGGATTGAATGAGTTCTACGCAAATAGGCTTGACCTTTTGTCTGCACTCCTTCATCCTGTCAGGCTGTTGTGCTCCTTCCAGACGTAGAACAGCAAAGTGAAGTTGTACCGTGGTGTTGTCGTTGAGATGCACCATCATTCAGCTGCTGAGCTCAGTGTTTCTGTACAGCAGTGTTGCTAATTGACAGGGGCAGCGTCTAGGGACCCACCAGACACCATCCCCGCTATTTTTCCCGATGATCATCGACATCCGTTTCCCGGCTGCCGTGGCGAGTCAGGCGGGTGCACCGGGATCGCCTGTGACACTCTTTAGTGTTCATGAATCTCTTATAGGTTATACATATGTATTTTCCCCAAACGCCCCCTGACAATGACAAGCCACACGCTGACGCGATGACACAAACAGATGTTATTCCTACAGGAATCTCTCTGTCTGTGTGCCTCCCTCCCTCCTGAATATCATTTCCCTCGCTCCCCTGCTCCTACCCCTCTCTTCCTCTTTCTTTTTGTGCAGTGGCAAAGCATCTTGGTCCATGCCAGATCTGTTTACTTGTTGTTGTGGTTCATGAATAAACAGTCATGTGTGCAACAAGGCCTTATAAAAAAAGAAAGAAATCAACTTGTTACTTATGATAGGCCAAGAATTTGTACGTCATTTGCAATTTTACGTGTTTTATTTATTAGACTTAGAAAAGGGTCACACACTTCAAAACAAATGTGCATACAGTGAGTGTATAAAACATTATGAACACCTGCTCTTTCCATGACAGACTGACCAGGTGAATCCAGGTGAAAGCTATGATCCCTTATTGATGTCACTTGTTAAATCCACTTCAATCGGTGTAGATGAAGGGGAGGAGACGGGTTAAAGAATTGAGACATGGATTGTGTATGTGTGCCATTCAGAGGGTGAATGGACAAAATATTTAAGTGATGGTGCAACGCATTGGATGGTTGTTTATTCATTGTCAATAGGTTTGTATCTGTCCTTATTCAAATGAGCCATAAAATGAAATGTCTCGTCAGATTTCCCCCTGAGGCCTGGTGACGAGCTCATCGTGGAGATCTCCTGCCGGGACGCCTACCTGAGACTCTGCAGCGTTGCCGTAGCGAGAGACGGACGAGAGTTCCGTCTAGACGACTGTCTGGATCCAGACATACCTAGAAACAACCCAGGCCCGAGCGGCAATCCCAACCCAAGCCTTAACGCAGAGGCAGAACTGTGCAGTGCCCTAGCTTGCCTCGGGACAGAGCAGAGCAGTGGACCTCGAGATTACACCATGCTGGAGTGTGCTGAAATGGCCCTCCTCAACAACCAGCCCTACCACGATAGTTTCCGCAGGGCACTGGCTAAACTCATCACCAACCTGAAGGACGCTCGTTTGGACCAGGGTCCCAGCCAGGGTCAAGGGTTAGAGGTCATGCCTCTCACTGACCCCCCAAGTGGCCCTATGGACCCTGGTCCCGACCCCTTCTACGTGCTGGACGTGTCTGAGGGCTTCTCTGTTCTATCCCTCATGGCAGCCAGTCAGGGCCAGGTGAAGGCCTATAGTTCGGTAGAGAAGACCCAGCACCAGGTGGTTCTCAGGAGGCTGGCCATGGCCAACGGTGTCCCAGAGGAGGCTCTCGAGTTCTGGCTGAACCAGGTGGAGGACGAGCAGGCAGTGCTCCAGAGACCCTCCAGGGAGAAGCTGTGGAGCGCCATTATATTAGACTGTGTGGAGACCTGTGGCTTAGTGAGGCAGAAGCTGATGGAGAAAGCCACCCTAGCCAGGTAGGAATATCCTGGGAAAGATAGCTTTGGTAGACTACTTGGGTTTGGAAGAATCTGTCCCTTTTTTTTGTATAATAGTTTGATTGTTTTGGTGGGGTCCATCCATGGCAGGTGCCTGTTGGAGGACGGTGGTCAGATCTTCCCAGAGAGAATAGTGTTGTACGGGATGCTGGTAGAGTCTGACACCCTGCTGCTGGAGAGTGCTGTCCAGGGCCAGGAGCCGACACTGGGCTTCAACATCGCCCCGTTCATCAACCAGTTCACTGTGAGTTACTGACACACCTCCCCAGATCCGCTGCATGCTTACTGCATCTCCCCACCTGCCTTGCATATGTCGTCACTAGGGCCTGAGGTTTTAATGATATAGTTAAGCAATAAGGGGGGTTGTGGTATATGGCCACGGGCTGTTCTTATGCAAGATGCAACACAAAGTGCCTGGACACAGCCCTTAGCTGTGGTATATTTGCCAGATACCACAAACCCCCGAGGAGCCTTATTGCTATTATAAACTGGTTACCAATGTAATTAACATTTAAATATGAATGTTTTCATATTGGTATACAGTCTGATATACCACAGATTTCAGTGAATCAGCATTCAGGCCTCAAACCACACTGTTTGTTTTGGATATACTGTGTGTGTGTGTGTATATAATATATATATATATATACAGTATACAAAACAATAGCAACACCATGACAGACTGACCGGGTGAATCCAGTTGAAAGGTCTGATTCTGTATTGCTGTCACTTGTTAAATCCAATCAGTGTAGCTGAAGGGGAGGAGAAGGCTTTTTAAGCCTTGAGACATGGATTGTGTATGTGACATTCAGAGGGTGAATGGGCAAGACAAAAGATTTAAGTGCCTTTTAAACGGGGTAAAGTAGTAGGTGCACTGGTTTGAGTGCGTCAAGAACTGCAACGCTGCTGCGTTTTTCACGCGTCACTGTTTCCCGTGTGTATCAAGAATGGCCCACCACCCAAAGGACATCCTGCCAACTTGACACAACTGTGGGAAGCATTGGAGTCGACATGGGCCAGTCCATGCCCTGACCAATTGAGGCTGTTCTGAGGGCAAGCGCCATGCTCTACCAACTGAGCTACAGAGGACCGAGTCCAGTCACATTGTCAGGAAAACTTCCTGGCTGTAGTCACACTCCCCAGCTCTAAATGTGCATGCAGTATACTCTGATAACTAACAAAGTCGTATAGTAAATTTACTGCATGGTTAGGGGGAAAAGTATGGTCAACTCAGAAATTCATTGTACGTGACACAACTCCCAAACCTTTCTTGCTCAACATGTCTCCTCTCCTCTCATATCTGGTATTCCCTCTCATGTCAATGGTGCAATAGTCATAGTATTGACAGCTGCCTCGATGTTCTTTGTACCTTGCATCATTCTTCTGAATCAAAGGACAGGCTCCTGAGACACAGCAACATGTTGCGTGAGGGTTGTAACATCTTGACTCAAGATGGCTGCTGACATAAGGCCCCCCCCACCACCACCACCAAATATTCTGGCGAAAGCTAAACATTGTTTTCTTATAGTTTATTTCGCAGAACTAGTGGTTCTTGGTCTCCCGTATTGCAGTTGCGCTCAAGTGAACAAATTTTGAAATGGCACAATGCATTTAAACTGACCTTTTTACTGTGCTTTTTTAAGTAAAAAAAAAAACAACCCATTTTGCTTGCGATGCAACATTCTACGTTGAGACTTCTCATGTCTTTCCATCTGTATTACGGGGAGCTGAGAAATCCCTTTAAGTTCTCTTTTTCAGTGTCATGTTGGCGCTTTTCGGCGTTGGCTCCCGCGGGACAGCAGTTTGTTTAAACAGATGTGGTCTCTGAAGAGCTCAGACAAGGGCACGACTGTCACTCTGGGGCAAAGCATTCACACGGCTTCACGTAAGGACATCCCTACCTGGTTCCATCAGGAAGCATTACATCAATGACATCCAACGGAGAGCGGCGGAGACACCGGGAGCTGTGACCGGGAGGAGGAGGAGGGGGCGGCGGCATTAGTTTGTTCTCTGTGACAGTGACACTCCCGCTCTGTCGCTTGTTGAGCACTCTCCTCCTGCTTTCTAGAGTGTAGTGGTGCGTTTGCAGCAGGTCACATGATGCACACGACTCTAAAGGAGTTCTAAGAGTTTGAGATTTTGTTAAAAACGCCTGACAACTAGTGAGTTGGAGAGGTTTGGGAAATACTGAGCTAGACTACATGGACTGCCTTGTCATTCTGTTTTAAAGGGGTTGAATTAGTCTCAGATGTAGGGTTGTATAGATGTCCGCTGAATGGACATCTAATATGTAACAATGATATCTCTCTCCTTCCTAGGTTCCAGTCCATGTGTTTCTGGACTTGTCCACTCTGCAGTGTAGACATCTCAGTGACTCTGTAGAACTCTTTATCCTGGACCTCATGAACACCAACGCCAACTATACCAACAGAGACGTCAAGGTAAAGCCCCAAACCCAACAGATTCATTTAGTTATAGATACATTATCAGAAAACATGGTAAATGGCACCATTGTCTGCTTACACATTATACTGAGGATAACACTGAGTTGCCATATCCCTTGGCAGTGTCAGTACTTCCACTGAGCTGTGGCCCTGACCATAGAAATAAACTCAGCACAAAAAGAAACGTCTCTTTTTCAGGACCCTGTCTTTCAAAGGTAATTCGTAAAAATCCGAATAACTTCATTGTAAAGGGTTTAAACACTGTTTCCCATGCTTGTTCAATGAACCATAAACTATTAATGAACATGCACCTGTGGAACGATCGTTAAGACACTAACAGCTTCCAGACGGTAGGCAATTAAGGTCACAGTTACAAAAACTTAGGACACCAAAGAGGCCTTTCTACTGACTCTGAAAAACACCCAAAGAAAGATGCCCAGGGTCCCTGTTCATCTGCGTGAACGTGCCTTAGGCATGATGCAAGGAGGCATGAGGACTGCAGATGTGGCCAGGGAAATAAATTACAATGTCTGTACTGTGAGACGCCTGACAGCCCTACAAGGAGACAGGATGGACAGCTGATCGTCCTCGCAGGGGCAGACCACATGTCACAACACCTGTACAGGATCGGTACATCCGAACATCACACCTGCGGGACAGGTACAGGATCGGTACATCCGAACATCACACCTGCGGGACAGGTACAGGATGGCAACAACAACTGCCTGAGTTACACCAGGATACTCACAATCCCTCCATCAGTTCTCAGACTGTCCACAATAGGCTGAGAGAGGCTGGACTGAGGGCTTGTAGGCCTGTTGTAAGGCAGGTCCTCACCAGACATGACCGACAACTACGTCGCCTATGGGCACAAACCCACCATCGCTGGACCGCAACAGGACTGGCAAAAAGTGCTCTTCACTGACAAGTCGCGGTTTTGTCTCACCAGGGGTGATGGTCGGATTCGCATTTATCGTCAAAGGAATGAACGTTACACCGAGGACGGACTCTAGAGCGGGATCGATTTGGAGGTGGACGGTCCGTCATTGCCCGGGGTGGTGTGTCACAGCATCATCAGACTGAGCTTGTTCTCATTGCAGGCAATCTCAACGCTGTGCATTACAGGAAAGACATCCTCCTTCCTCATGTGGTACCCTTCCTGCAGGCTCATCCTGACATGACCC
The DNA here is from genome assembly GCF_021184085.1 of Oncorhynchus gorbuscha. NCBI lineage: Eukaryota > Metazoa > Chordata > Actinopteri > Salmoniformes > Salmonidae > Oncorhynchus > Oncorhynchus gorbuscha. The sequence continues at coordinate 56,556,967 of NC_060189.1, forward strand.
TCCAGCATGACAATGCCACCAGCCGTACTGCTCGTTCTGTGCATGATTTCCTGCGAGACAGGAATGTCAGTGTTCTGCCATGGCCAGCGAAGAGCACAGATCTCAATCCCATTGAGCATGTCTGGGACCTTTTGGATCGGAGGGTGAGGGCTAGGGCAATTCTCCCCAGAAATGTCCGGGAACTTGCAGGTGTCTTGGTGGAAGAGTGGGGTAACATCTGGCAAATCTGGTGCAGTCCATGAGGAGATGCACTGCAGTACTTCATGCAGCTGGTGGCCACACCTGATAATGACTTACTTTTTATTTTGACCGCCCTTTGTTCAGGGACACATTCACGTGTGGAGCCTGCTCAGTTTGTCTCAGTTGTTGAATCTTATGTTCATACAAATATTTACAGTTTAGGACGTTTCTTTTTTTGCTGAGTTTACAATTACTACTTTATTGATTACAATAGTCTTTCTATGGCCCTGACTGTGTGTTTCTACCAGATCCAGGCTAGTGCCTCAGGCAGGGTAACTGCTGTGCCCTTCTGGTACCAGATCCACCTGAACGAGGAGATCAGCGTGAGCACCTTCAACCAGGACTCCCATTGGAAGCAGGCTGCTGTGGTGCTGCACCAGCCCCTGGCAGTGAGGGAGGGAGACTGGGTACGACTGGCCGTCACCCTGCAGAAGAGCTCCATCTCCATATCAGCCAGTATAGAGGAAGAGGCTGGAGAGCCCGGGACTGTGGATTCTGTTAGAGTCCGCTCAGTGACTGTCTGTGATAAGTAGATGTCTGGTGATATGAAAGTACAAGAGTCAACTTCATAAGTGTTTAAAAGGAGGGAGTTGTGGTGCTTTTGATTCTACAAGAGCATCAAGTCCACTCAGTCTTACTGGGAGAGAGGTCAAGGTATCACTCTGGGCTCTATATTGTGAGTGTGAACTGCATATATGTCGAGGAGGGGAAGGGATTGGACTATGGATTCTCCGGAAGCTCCAGCTCTAAAATGACCCATGGTCTACAATAGCTACCATCTCAATATGCCTTCTCTCAGGACTTTCACAAAGACATTTACATGTTTTTTGATGTGCTCACCTTGAGACGTTTTGGTCTTTAGTGTGTTCATAATCTTGTTTTGGAATGACGTCTCTTGATTATGGTTGCAGTCTTCATTCAAATGTTTTGTATCAGCACTTGCATTTTATCTCCAAAATAATAATTTAGAAATCAAAGAAAATCATAATGAACAAACAAGAGACTTGGTGTCACCTCAACAACATTGTGTCAATTTCTTATTGACGCTAGCAAAAACTGACAGCCACATTTCATTTCATTTATTGGAGGGTGAATGTTTGGAACCTTGAGTTGAACTCTCAAAAGACAAAGGTGCTGATATGTTTGATGTAGTACTTCCCCCTGAAGGTTAATGCTTTGTGACAAACATCAGGTAAGGCAATAGCTGCACACACACTTGACACACATTCCTGATAGGAAGACGTTCTACTAATGGATGAATGAAACTAGTAAAAGACTGATAGTCTTTTAAAAGACTATCAATCCCTTTCAGTACAGTAAATCACAACTAATATCCCTGAAAAGCTTAAAAGAGAAATTAGAATGGTAAGTTAAATGTCAGATACATTGGTGCAACAAAATGTATATTTATAACCATGACTATGTAAGCATCAGTTTATATTTACAAATGAGAGGCAGACGTGAAATGTGTGAATTACTTGATAGTGGATACACTAGGACAAGGCATCTGAGAAGACGATCGAGGCTGTTAGTGTTAATGCCAAAGTGAGACACCGCTTCATGCTTCAAAAACTACTATAGGTTCGAAGACCGTATTCCAGCATGTACAAACCAATGATGTACAGTACCAGTCAAAAGTATTGACACACCTACTCATGAAGGGTTTTTCTTCATGCCAAGAGTGTGCAAAGCGGTCATCAAGGCAAAGGGTGGCTACTTTGAAGAATCCCAAATAAAAACATTTTGATTCCATGTGTGTTATTTCATAGTTGTCTTCACTATTAATCTACAATGTAGAAAATAGTAAAAATAAATCAAGAAAAACCCTTGAGTGGTACTGTATATAAATCAATCATTGGTGCAAACCAGTATTTTGTGTACTTTCAGTTTAAAAGCTACATATATAATACTTTGAATGTTTTCGTAGAAACAACTAAAACCCCTGGTAAATGATTAACGAGTTTGTAGTGACATCACCCAGGTGCTATTATAGAACACTTATACTGGTAAAATCTCTCACCAGCTTTTGAACTTGAAGTCCGGACCCATTAAAATGAGGGGTTACACTAAAATAAGGTATTGAGGTACCGTACTTTACCATTATGACTCAGTAGTACAATACAGATACAAGAAAATATATCTTAAGTGTCATGAGACCCTTAACGAAAGCTTATGAACATTCTTCGAGCTGTCATTGACAGAGGTCCATCTGCATCAACCCTGGTGGACGAATGACTACAATATTTCTTCATTAACGTGTGCTTTTTCATCGTTTGCTTTAATTTGGTCTTGTGCCGATGAGCCAAATATCATCTGTAGGGGAAACGTAGCCGAGGCCATACTTGGTTCCTGCCAAACTGTGTTTGGTATAACGTGCATTCAGAGACCCCATTGGAGGATTTTAGCGTTCTCCACTGACGCTAAGCTAGGTGATAACGACAAGGTCGTCTGTAACCGAGTCTGTTGGCTCGTTGTTGGTGTTTCTGGGCTCTGGAGCTTGTCTACCATCGTCTTCTCTCTCCTCTCCAATCCACTGAGCATTGCTGAGCCCGGCGGGGGTTGACAGGGAGTGGGGCGTTTGGGTTTTGCCCAGGCCCTGGTACCGACCCTTGGGGGACGCCGGGTTGGACAAGGTCTCCGTGGGACCGATGGTGTCCAGGGAGCCTGGAGAAAGCAAGCCTGAGCGCTCACCGTCGTCCTCCGCCTCACCAAAATATGTCTTCCTAGTTCGGCCCATAACCGTTCTCCCTGTATCAGGAAATAAATGTTTGAAGATTTGAGAATGGCAATACACTCACATAATAAGGAAATCTATCAAAGTCTTGAAGATTGTGTAGCCATTTTCTATTCTCTCATGACATTCTATGAACATAAATGGAGTAGCTAGCCGTTGCACTTGGTTCTGAGAGGAAACCTTGTCAAAGTTCTACACAGCTGCTTTTTGATTCCATCCATGCAGAACCGCTATTGAGTCAAGACAAATGGGATGAGAACTAACCCACGTTGCGGACTTGCTCAGAGATGTCAGCCCTGACGTCAGAGATGTCCCACATGGCCAGGAAGGAGTCGAAGCAGGATCCCTCCTCAGCCTCCTGGATGTAGGGCTTATAGGTGAAGCTGAAGTGGTGGGCGATGGCCGCCAGGAACATCTCCACACAGATGATGAAGTCCTGGATGAAGTATGGATGAAAGCTTGACTGTATAGCAAAGCAAGTCTATTCTCACACCTGTTTCATGTACTTTTAGTATGTAACAAACCATCATCTCTATTTAGGTTATTTAGAAATCTTGCACAGGATAGAAGTCCTTGAGATGAATCATCTCGTTTTCTAGGGGCTTGAGACCACAAACCTCAACAGATATTACCTTATACCAAACAAGTCATTGTACAACTGCATTACTACAGCATTATGTAGCATTGTAGTAAAAGTGTTACTATGGCGTTATACAGTGTTGGTATTGTCTTGCATTACCTGTAGGCCTGTAGCTACAGCCTCCACACTGTCCCAGTCCCACGTGTGTCTCTCTGAGATCACTCCAACCTTGACCAGGAGAGCAATGAACGCAGCTTGCCTAAGATAGATTCCAGACAACAGAGTGGAAATAATCAATCCTCTACACTGCAGCCAACACAGAGAACGCATTAACCCAATTACTGGCTATAATCCACACAGCTTTAAAACATACTTTGTTAACAAGTCCTACACATGCAATTCTGAAAAGAAGTTGTATAAGAAATACAAAATGGGCAGCCAAAACTGTGTTACTTTAATGGATAACAATGCTAGATCCATGAATGGCAGACACATTGACTGGTAAACAAATATGTTATTAATCATAGAGGTCGATAGCCCGGTCCCAGATCTGTTTGTGCTATGTCAATGGCTTGACATTGACCACAGGGGTTGGCAAGACAGCACAAACCGATCTGGAACCAGGCTAGGAGGTAGATGCAGGTGATACAAAATGGCAGTCCCAAAAAAAAGCACTCACCAGAAGGAGACGAAGACCACCATTTTGACACACAGGAACTTCCCCACTGGTCTGATGGGGGCCAGTTCCTCTCTTAGGGCCTTGTAGAACAGGACCAAACAGTACATGGCAAACTGGGAGAGAGAAGAGAGAATGATAGAGAAAGACCACATAATGACTGCTAAATATTTAATAATGTTATATTTATGGTGGTGGTATGGTGACAGGAAGTTTACAGCAATGTGGAGACAAGTGTGAAAAATGCAGAACCTACCAGCTGCGACATATTGTTGAATATCACCAGGTACGTCCATGCATTGGTTGAGCTGAAGTTACCTTCATCATACACACCACAGAGCTGACATATCCTACAGGATAGTGAATGGAGACATGTGATATGACTTGATACCAAAAGTTAATTTATATGTGGTGAGTGTTAGGGAATAGGTTAGGTAGTTTAGACCGCACGCTACAGCCCACTTCCACACCCCAGTCCCCCAAGGGGTGGCAGCTTGGTAGCCGTAAGGCTGCTGGTTAATTTGGTGGCCATGATACTTTTTTTCTTTTAAAATCTTTAGGTTTGGGCATGCCTTTGGTATTTTTCCTTTTTGTACATATTTATGTTTCGTCACCATCTGAACAAATGATCATCTGCTTGGACTGGCCGACCCAGAAGTCAAGAGAGACAGAGCTGGCCCTGGAACAAGGTACGGTTGCTGTCTCTCTGGGCACATGTACATTCAACACTTAGGCATATAACATATGTTCTGAATGGAATGTGCAAAACACTTACAAGGCAATAACTGTTGTGACTGGTCTGACAACCGTGTATTGCAACACTCCCAGCTTGCATCTCAATAGCAGTACCCTGCAATAGGAAAACACAGTACACATTATTAAGGAAAGACATTCACACGAAATGTTAGCTTTTTCCCACTATAAAATAGCATCTTACTAACATCTTACTAATCACCAGCTTTGTTTTTCATGAATTTCTTCCATTTCTTAAAATCAATAACATCCTATGAAGAAAGATGTTGCAATACCTGTGGCTAAAAACGCAGATGCAGAGTAAACAAAACAGATGAGCCTAATGCTGTCTTTCTGTTCTTTAGGCTGGTGCATTTTTCCTAAATGAGAACACGTTGTTCCACTTGCAAACACTTCTGGTTCTGTTCTTAATCAACTACAGGCAGACATGCTACATATTACTGTTGTTGCCTGACTGGGGCTTGTTTGGAGCTGGCGAGTAGCAATGGAGACCTGGAGAGACTTCAAGCAGCCAAACAAACACCTTGAAGGTGAACCTTCTAAAAAGAGACTCAAAATGGAGGCCACACAGACTGGAGACACTTTAACACCCAACTTCTTGTTTTGATTATGAGCCTGAAATATAAAATGTATACTTAAAACACATCAATGTGGTAAAAAAATCATGTTATTAATCCTAAAACATCCATTCATAACACGTAAAACAAAGAAGTGGTAGTTTATTGCTGCACAAAAACATAGACCTTCATCCTAAAATGTAAACTCATAACACATGATATGGATAATATTTTAGATCCTTATTAGCCTGGCTGATTGTGCAGTAATGACATAGATATTGATAGAGGACTCTAATGGCCAAAAGCCAGTTTTAGCATGGACAGCGCCATTAAGGACTTTGACCATTTTGAAATAGTCAATTGGGTGGGACTTCCTATGGTTTAAGGAAGGATCACATAAATCCATCCAGGTCATAAGGAGGCATCAGCCAATGAATTATAAGTAATCAAAAATTCCATAACCGCATGTGGCAGTAAATTTGCCAACCGTGGCTTTATACCCGTTCAAACAACACATTCTAGGTGGCAGTATGACCATTTAATTTTTGTATACCAACTTGTTCCAACGTGGTCCTTCTGTAGCTCAGTTTGTAGAGCATGGCGCTTGTAACGCCAGGGTAGTGGGTTCGATTCCCGGGATAAAATGTAGCACACATGACTGTAAGTCGCTTTGGATAAAAGCGTCTGCTAAATGGCATATTTTTTTTTTTTTTTTTTTACTTATAAAAAGTAGTAGAAGAAAATTCACTACTTCAAAATGGAGATAGCATCAATGCCCTGCCCATGCTCCCAGATACCCTAATGGGACAGATACAATGTTGCGTCCTCTATCGCTATGAGTAAAGCCAACCACTACATTTGTTCTCATGCCAAACACACAGCACTAACAGATCTGGTACACGGGGCCTCATTATAGCACACATACACTTAAAGAACTACAAAAACTATAAAAACAACAAACTCACTCTCCCATGGGCCATGCCGGGCAGCAGCAGAGGGGAGGAAGGTGTTTCTGCTGCTCCTGCACCTCCAGCATCAATACCAGGCTTGGGTACTGGTTACCCATGGTTGAGAGAGTGAGAGAGAAATAAAGAGAAGAGGGGAATTACAGTGTGAGGATATTGAAATAAATGTAGGCTACTCAGTCTAGCCTGGGATCCAGATGTGTTTGTGCTAGACTTATGTTTGGCATAGGACAAAGAGTGGCCATGATTGGAATGTTAGAACAAACATGTCTGGGATCATTCTCAGTCAGGTCATGACAAGAATGTGTACCTGGTTTCCCAGGTAGTTGAGCAGGAAGATCATGAAGTTGTAGATGACGTATGCCTCGTAGCACTCCCTGCACGTGTCCACGTAGATGGCAATGCTGGGGTACTTCAACGCAATCCACTGTGTGAGAGAAAGGGAGAGGGTGGGAGAGGAAGAGAAGGAGAGGAATGGGCCATTACATTATCTCAATGATATGGTGCATGATAATAGTGAACACTTACACTGAAAAGTCAGTCAGGGAGTGAGGCATTGTTTTGTTTCTCTGTTTTGTTTTTCTAAAGGAGCTCTGTTCTCATTCATTGGGAAGTAGGATAATGGAAATTGTGTGACAGGGGGAAACGCTGAGCGTAGCAGATGCTAATTGAAATGCCACGCTCATGTCAGGCGCTTTTCAGTTTTACTACTACAGTGACTTCTGACAAAGCTACAGTGACTTCTGTTAACTTATTTTGTCAAATATTTGTAACTTAACAATAAACCAATGTTGACTTTTAAGCACATCTAGCTACATGATCAATAATTGAAGGCATTACTTACACTGTCCAAACTGTAAATGGGGACCATCCATAATATTCTGTAAAAAAAAGGAGACGAGATCATTCACAATCAGTTAGGTATTATTGTACATCCTTCAAGATAAAGACACAAACCCATGACGGTAATGAAGTAATACTATCCTACAGCCGTGACAGAGTAGTCTTTCACTTACCTGATAATTGGCTTCTGTAGCTCTGGTTGAGTATAGTTTACAAGATGCTGCAGGATCCCCCATAGTGATATGGGTATGGTCATGAACACGAATATCCCAGCTATGAACCATGCTTTGTTATGGGTACCAACCTGAAAGGTATAAATTACGTATGTAATCAACATACAAACAACAAAGCATGAACTAGGCTATTCAGTGTCAAGTAACGATATGATTGGGATGCAAAGATACGAACTGACCTCTGATTTCTGTAGTTCCCAGATGCACAGGGGTAGTAGGACGACAAGCACAACCAGAAAGTATAGAAGAACGACCAGAGGCCGAATCCATCTCCTCCAGTTGCCACAAGTACAAGGCATATTTTTAATGGTAAGCTAGTTGGCCACAGCAAGTTAGCCAGCGTCCTACACTCACTATGTCAATGGGTGAGATTGCTGAAAACAAAGCTAATGCTAGCAAGTTAGCTAGCTAACAACTAGCTATTACCGCTGCCAGCTATAGCTTGGTATATAAGAGTTCGTTTCAAATGTGCTTTTGGAAGCATGAATACTGAACGGTAATTTCCAAACACATTGTAACGTTAGCTGCTTTGCTAAACCAGAATTTGGTAGCTAGCTAGCTAACGTTAGTCAGCTGATCTCATGATTCACTATGTAAACAAACAATGAATCCACGCTGCATCCATTCCAAACGAAAGCTCTTGATAAAATGAATTAAAAAATGGATAATCTAATCAAATCCAACTGGTCAAAAACAACGCAGTTCTAGTATTAATAACGATCTATTCATTTCTAAAACTTCCTAAACATCAACATATGTTTTACATCGTAACTGATGGTTACTTCTTGTTGACGTTCTTGACAAATGCCGCCCATGCTTCAATCTGATTGGATATGGAAAAGATCTCAATTACTTTCCATTGCTCACGTTTTTAGTCCATTACATTGGAAGGCTTAGGCACATATGTAGTTCGGTTGATCTGCAATCTGAGTCCTCATGCAAGCTCCACTAGATGGCAATGCAAATCAATCATTCTCAGTATTTCACACAAGTGGAAAATTATAATTAATTTAAATTACCAAAAGTTGTTAAGAATAACTCAACTGTATAAAATAATGACGAAGTATAAATGTGACATCCACTGTGGAAACTCATTTTCATTGTCATGCTCCACATTGAACTAGCCTAACTTCTCACATGTATTCATAGAAAATACCACAAATATGCATTTGTTGAATCTTATTTGTGTATCCTTTGCCTATATCTATAAAAAACATACTGGAGTTGCCTTCTCTCTCTCTCTCTCTTATATATATATATTTCTTTCTCTCTTCCCTTGCTGTTAAACATGTGGCCTGTGAATACATGGTTCTAATTAAGATTCTTAAGAAGTGAGAAATGGTGTGAGAGGATTAAGTCCAAAAGCTCCACTAATTCCTACAAAGGCTTTCAGAAAGGTGCCAGTCAGCGCTAAATATTTAGTCAGGTGAAACCATTTGTCCAAAGAAAGATAACACAATGAAGATGCATGACAACAGGAATGTATTTGGCTGAAGTTGCTTTAAAAAAAAAATCTCTACGACAAGTTCTCACAAGGCCTTCATTTGAAAAACACAACGACCACCTGTGTATAGTCCTAGGATAACTATTTCAATACAGATCTGTTATCCTTTAGACAATTTAAATGGTTCAATAATGTCAGAGAAGCATCTGTTGCTCCGTTAATTAGAGTGGAGTAAATGGGCCACAGTCAATTAGGCTCTATTTTCTTTGTCCAATTGAAGGTTTTCAATTGATTTATTCCAGTTGAAACTTGTTTAGTTGAACATTAGGCTCCACGTGGAATAGATTGAACCACAACAGAGAATGTGATCTGGGTCTAGCTCGGTGCAGGGAAGCAGAGAAAGTCAAGGATGTGGGATTTGAGCTTACGTTTACTAGAGATACTTGTTAACAAATTATTTAAGGAATGTGCTTGCATTTACTAACGAATGTAGGTGCATTTACAGCAGTGAAGACAAGGACTGCATTTCTTACCACAGAGTGCAGATATCAGGGAAACTTCTCAATTTAAATATATTTATTGGAGTGACAATCTTCTTATACCTCAAAATGCAGTGGGGTTGAAGTGAAGTTCACTATGCTTATTTCATGACTTGAAGCCAGTGCCGGGAACTGGGAACTGTTTTAATGTGTTGGCCTGATCTGCCATGTATCATTGGAGACCTGCTCTTTTAATAAACAACCTCTCTCAGTCACGAAACCAAGAATCCTGGAGAATGTGAAACAGACTAGTTTTATAACCCCTCTGCGGTCTGCTTCAATTACTCTCGCAACGGTGACGAGGGGTGAAATAATGTTTTACGCAGAGAAGGTTGTCGGCACAAACTTTTCCATGATGAGGGCAGATGGTGGGTTGAATTGACTAGGCTTGTAAAACAAAATAGTAATCTTTCTCCCTCATTGTTCCCTCATTGTTTGTTTAGTTCTGGGAACGAAGTACAAGATTTCAAGGAGTTTTAGGCCTCTTGTTGCCAGCAGTTTGTTTCACGATAGCTGTTCTGACATTTTTCTAAAGGATTTTATACTCAAACAGGATTGAGTATGAAGAAAGTTATAGAAAGAGCCTAGGGAGGAGAAGTCTGACTATGAATCTCTCTCTCCTCTCTTTCATTCAGAGTGTGTTTCCCTGTTTAATGAGTGGAGGCAGAACTTTCCTTTGTGTTGCACCATCCGTCCCCATCGTTTCACTAGCTACTTACTGCCCCACAGTCACAGAAATCACTGGTTGTTACCAGACAGATTGTTCATGAATTTTGAATTAATCCTTTTGGCTTTTATAAATTAGAAATGGTCTTTGCCACCACAGTCACGTGAGCGAGCTGGCGCCTTGGTGGGTTATAGCTTGGAGGGATTGCTATGCAAAATGGCATTAGGAACACAGCCATGTTAGGGCCGGGTAGGATAAACATGTGCTGTGTTTGATCAAACTGAAAACATATTTGAGCATAGACAATGTGACGTCGATAAGATCCCACTGAAGCATCATTTTACAGTGCACAATAAGGTTATTTGGATGGCACATAGAACTGTGGGAGGATTTGTTAAGAAATGTGAATGATCGGGGACAGTGGCACATTGGAAAATGTGTCTAACGACGGATTAGAAGTTTCTAGGTTCGACCCCTGGCTGTCTCAGCACTGTATTTAAGGCCTCCCGAGTGGCGCAGCGGTTTAATGCACTGCATTGCAGTGCTAGAGGCGTCACTACAGAAGCTGGTTCGATCCCAGGCTGAATCACAACCGGCCGTGATCGGGAGTCCCATGGGACTGCAGGCTGACCTCGGTTGTCAGTTGAACAGTGTTTCCTCCGACACATTGGTGCGGCTGGCTTCCAGGTTAAGCAGGCGGGTGTTAATAAGAGTGGTTCGGTGGGTCATGTTTTAGGGGACGCATGACTCAACGGACTCGAGCCTGTTGAGGAGTTGCAGCAATGAGACAAGATCACAAAGGGGGTACAAAATATATACAGTGGCAAGAAAAAGTATGTGAACCCTTTGGGATTACCTGGATTTCTGCCTAAATTTGATCTGATCTTCATCTAAGTCACAACAATAGACAATCACAGTCTGCTTAAATTAATAACACACAAACAATTATACATTTTCTTGTCTTTATTCAACACACCATATAAACATTCACAGTGCTGGGTGGGAAAAGTATGTGAACCCTTGGATTTAATAACCTCCTTTGGCAGTAATAACCTCAACCAAAGTTTTCTGTGGTTGTGGATCAGACCTGCACAATGGTCAAGAGGAATTTTGGACCATTCCTCTTTACAAAACTGTTTCAGATCAGAAATATTCTTGGGATGTCTGGTGTGAACCTCTCTTTTGAGGTCATACCACAGCATCTCAATCGGGTTGAGGTCAGGACTGAGCCACTCCAGAAGGCATATTTTCTTCTGTTGAAGCCATTCTGTTGTTGATTTAATTCTGGGTTTTGGGTCGTTGTCCTGTTGCATCACCCAACTTCTGTTGAGGTTCAATTGGTGGACAGATAGCCTTACATTCTCGTGAAAAATGTCTTGATAAACTTGGGAATTCATTTTTCTGTTGATGATAGCAAGCTGTCCAGGCACTGAGGCAGCAAAGCAGTCCCAAACCATGACGCCCCCTCCACCATACTTTACAGTTGGGGAGAAGGTTTTGATGTTGGTGTGCTGTGACTTTCTTTGTCCACACATAGTGTTTTGTGTTCCTTCCAAACAACTCAACTGTAGTTTCATCTGTTCACTGAATATTTTGCCAGTAGCGCTGTGGAACATCCAGATGCTCTTTTGCTAACTTCAGACACGCAGCAATGTTTTTTTGGACAGCATTAGCTTCTTCCCTGGTGTCCTCCCATGAACCCCATTCTTGTTTAGTGTTTTACGTATCGTAGACTCGTCAACAGAGATGTTAGCATGTTCCAGAGATTTCTTTAAGTCTTAGTTGACACTAAGATTATTTTTAACCTCATTGAGGATTCTGCGCTGTCATCTTTGCAGCAGTCAGTCATCTTTGCAGGATGACAACTCCTAGGGAGAGTAGCAACAGTGCTGAACTTTCCCCATTTATAGACAATTTGTCTTACTGTGGACTGATGAACATCAAGGCTTTTATAGATAGTTTTGTAACCCTTTCCAGCTTTATGCAAGTCAACAAGTCTTAATCTTGGGTCTTCTGAGATCTATTTTGTTCGAGGCATGGTTCACATCTGGCAATGCTTCCTGTGAATAGCAAACTCACATATTGTGAGTGTTTTTTATAGGGCAGGGCAGCTTTAACCAACATCTCCAATCTCGTCTCAATGATTGTACTCCAGGTTAGCTGACTCCTGACTCCAATTAGCTTTTGGAGAAGTCATTAGCCTAGGGGTTCACACACTTTTTCCAACCTACACTGTGAATGTGTAAATGTATTCAATATGGACAACACAGAAAGCATTGTATTTTTCTTAATAGTTTAAGCAGACTGTGTTTGTCTGTTGTTGTGACTTAGATGAAGATCAGATCTAATTTTTTGACCAATTTATGCAGAAATCCTGATAATTCAAAAGGGTTCACATACTTGATCTTGCCACTGTATGTTTTTGAATGAATTGAACAGGTCTTGTTACTTAGTTACAAAACATCTGAGTAGGAGTGCTGATCTAGGACCAGGTCTCCTTTGTCCATCTAATCCTACTCATCATGATCTGAAAAGCAACACTGATCGCAGATCAGCAGTCTTACTCCGAGACACTTTATGAATATGGTCCCTGCGAAGTTACTGAAAATCAATGTATGCAGAGGTGGAGCCATACTGTCTGATTGTTGACTGGCACCAAGTGATACAGTATCAGCCAAAGTGCACCGCCCTCATCAGGGGAATACACAAGTCTACAATTATTCAGAGATTATTTATTTATCTTAATACATCTGCTTAAGGTCTGTGTGTTAGGAAGTGTTCAAATTCACCCAGGGAACTTACTTCAGCTGTGCTGTTTCTTCTCCTGAACAATAACTAACAGATTAGAATAGAATAGATTTTCAGCCTGACCTACAAAGTGTTCCAGATTAGAATGATATGCATTCAGAACATTTTATACATACAGTATGTATTGGCCTATATGAAACCAAAGCAAAGTTATATCATTATAAGAAACAGACATTCATATTTCTAATCACGAAAATGCGTCATCATTCATCCTGTTTTCTGTCAATTTTCTGGATCCGGTCCCTGTAGACTGATATTTCTGGATGCTGTGTGTTTCTGAGATCACTTGCATGAAAGATGAGGTCACCCATACACCTCCTGAAATAGCCCAAAAATATCCTTACAATCTGATTGGTTGAAAGAGTAGGCCTATGCGTGACAATCTGATTGGCTGGAAGAGTAGGCCTCTAACATGATGAACCAATAATATCTCCCAGACCATATCATTATCCAATCATCAATCCAGTTTGATACAGTTTCTACTGGTTCCAGGTTACTCTGTATGGCAGAACTCCACGGGGTATTAGAAATGTGTTATTGATATTATTCTGTGATTGAGGGGGATTCTTGAGAGGAAATGCAGAGCTAAGTCGATGTCTGACCTGACTATTATGGCATGAGGTAGGATTGACCCTGAAGTGTGATGTGCTTGTTTGAACTCAACACCAATCCATTACCTCAGTACTAAACCTGGGTTCAAATAGTATTTGAAATCTTTCAAATAACTTAGCTTGGTTTGATTGAGCTGGCCTGGTACAACAAAATCTAATTTAATAGTCCCAAAAGTGCCAACCCCTGCCCTCTGTCTTTTTGGGCTGACTAAAGCCGCTAAAAGTATTTGAAATCATTTCAAATACTTTAGTGTTCGCTTTTGTCGACCTAAAAAGCCGTAAGGCAGGGGTTGGCACTTTTGGGACCATTCCATTTATACAGACAGACCTAGGTTCAAATAGTATTTGAAATAATTTCAAATACTTTTTGCGTTGGCTTTAGTCAGCCTAAAAAGCCAGAAGGCAGGGGTTGGCACCTTTGGGACTATTCCATTTGGTTTAAAATCATTTCGCTGGGCTTGATTTATCTGGCCTGGCACAACGAAACCAAATGGAATTGTTTCAAATACTATTTGAACCCAGGTCTGTCAGTACATCTGTGTAATGCTGAGAGACAAGTAGAGAAGCCTGACAAAGGGCACAGGCTATTATTAAAGTCTATGGTGGTATGTTTCAGAATAGCTATTCTCTTCTTGCATCTGTCTGTAGCCATTGATGATTACTTTAGAACTCAGTTGGTGATTGAGTTGTTGATGTTGTGAAATCTAGCTAGTATAAGGATTTCAACACAGTTGTATCACGTTCTATCTTAATTCCTTACTCTGTGTACACAGTATGTAGCGAATACAATGGCCTAATTAAGAATGAACAACGTACAACCCATTATAATCTATTCAATTAAGATTGACTTTGTATAACATTTATCCTAGCTTCAAAGCTTAGTGCATCTTCCCAAAGTATCTCTTCACAATTTTCTCAGCTCCCTTTCAAAACTCATAGACTTTCTCATTATCGACCCACCATAGTTTGGTATACGTAGTCCATCTAGTCCTCACTGTTATTGTGTTGTATGCATCTTAAGTCTGAGTGGCATCTGAGAGCATGGGTTTAAACTCTGCTGAATAAAGAGACATCCATCCGACATCGTTCTTCAGCAGAG